>NW_024608086.1:0-40000 GCF_018296145.1 Oncorhynchus tshawytscha
CTTATTCTGCCTCCTCTAGAAACTAGACCTTATTCTGCCTCCTAGAAACTAGAAACTAGAAACTAGACCTTATTCTGCCTCCACTAGAAACTAGACCTTATTCTGCCTCCACTAGAAACTAGACCTTATTCTGCCTCCTGCCTCCACTAGAAACTAGACCTAGAAACTAGATTATTCTGCCTCCTCTAGAAACTAGACCTTATTCTGCCTCCACTAGAAACTAGACCTTATTCTGCCTCCACTAGAAACTAGACCTTATTCTGCCTCCTCTAGAAACTAGACCTTATTCTGCCTCCACTAGAAACTAGACCTTATTCTGCCTCCACTCCTTATTCTGCCTCCTCTAGAAACTAGACCTTATTCTGCCTCCACTAGAAACTAGACCTTATTCTGCCTCCTCTAGAAACTAGACCTTATTCTGCCTCCACTAGAAACTAGACCTTATTCTGCTTCCACTAGAAACTAGACCTTATTCTGCCTCCACTAGAAACTAGACCTTATTCTGCCTCCACTAGAAACTAGACCTTATTCTGCCTCCTCTAGAAACTAGACCTTATGCCTCCTCTAGAAACTAGACCTTATTCTGCCTCAACTAGAAACTAGACCTTATTCTGCCTCCACTAGAAACTAGACCTTATTCTGCCTCCACTAGAAACTAGACCTTGTTCTGCCTCCACTAGAAACTAGACCTTATTCTGCCTCCTCTAGAAACTAGACCTCCACTAGAATCTAGACCTTATTCTGCCTCCACTAGAAACTAGACCTTATTCTGCCTCCACTAGAAACTAGACCTTATTCTGCCTCCGCTAGAAACAAGACCTTATTCTGCCTCCACTAGAAACTAGACCTTATTCTGCCTCCACTAGAATCTAGACCTTATTCTGCCTCCTCTAGAAACTAGACCTCCTCTAGAAACTAGACCTTATTCTGCCTCCGCTAGAAACTAGACCTTATTCTGCCTCCTCTAGAAACTAGACCTCCTCTAGAAACTAGACCTTATTCTGCCTCCTCTAGAAACTAGACTTCCTCTAGAAACTAGACCTTATTCTGCCTCCTCTAGAAACTAGACCTCCTCTAGAAACTAGACCTAATTCTGCCTCCACTAGAAACTACACCTTATTCTGCCTCCACTAGAATCTAGACCTTATTCTGCCTCCACTAGAATCTAGACCTTATTCTGTCTCCTCTAGAAACTAGACCTTATTCTGCCTACACTAGAAACTAGACCTTATTCTGCCTCCACTAGAAACTAGACCTTATTCTGCCTCCACTAGAAACTAGACCTTATTCTGCCTCCACTAGAAACTAGACCTTATTCTGCCTCCGCTAGAAACTAGACCTTATTCTGCCTCCGCTAGAAACTAGACCTTATTCTGCCTCCACTAGAAACTAGACCTCAACTAGAAACTAGACCTTATTCTGCCTCCGCTAGAAACTAGAACTTATTCTGCCTCCTCTAGAAACTAGACCTCCACTAGAAACTAGACCTTATTCTGCCTCCGCTAGAAACTAGACCTTATTCTGCCTCCACTAGAAACTAGACCTTATTCTGCCTCCACTAGAAACTAGAACTTATTCTGCCTCCTCTAGAAACTAGACCTTATCCTGCCTCCACTAGAAACTAGACCTTATTCTGCTTCCACTAGAAACTAGACCTTATTCTGCCTCCACTAGAAACTAGACCTCAACTAGAAACTAGACCTTATTCTGCCTCCGCTAGAAACTAGACCTTATTCTGCCTCCACTAGAAACTAGACCTCCACTAGAAACTAGACCTTATTCTGCCTCCACTGGAAACTAGACCTTATTCTGCCTCCTCTAGAAACTAGACCTTATTCTGCCTCCACTAGAATCTAGACCTCCACTAGAAACTAGACCTTATTCTGCCTCCACTAGAAACTAGACCTTATTCTGCCTCCACTAGAAACTAGACCTTATTCTGCCTCCTCTAGAAACTAGACCTCCACTAGAAACTAGACCTTATTCTCCTTCCAATAGAAACTAGACCTTATTCTGCCTCCTCTAGAAACTAGACCTTATTCTGCCTCCACTAGAAACTAGACCTTATTCTGCCTCCACTAGAAACTAGACCTTATTCTGCCTCCACTAGAAACTAGAACTTATTCTGCCTCCTCTAGAAACTAGACCTTATTCTGCCTCCACTAGAAACTAGACCTTATTCTGCTTCCACTAGAAACTAGACCTTATTCTGCTTCCTCTAGAAACTAGACCTTATTCTGCCTCCACTAGAAACTAGACCTTATTCTGCCTCCACTAGAAACTAGACCTTATTCTGCCTCCACTAGAAACTAGACCTTATTCTGCCTCCTCTAGAAACTAGACCTCCTCTAGAAACTAGACCTTATTCTGCCTCCGCTAGAAACTAGACCTTATTCTGCCTCCTCTAGAAACTAGACCTCCTCTAGAAACTAGACCTTATTCTGCCTCCTCTAGAAACTAGACTTCCTCTAGAAACTAGACCTTATTCTGCCTCCTCTAGAAACTAGACCTCCTCTAGAAACTAGACCTTATTCTGCCTCCACTAGAAACTACACCTTATTCTGCCTCCACTAGAATCTAGACCTTATTCTGCCTCCACTAGAATCTAGACCTTATTCTGCCTCCACTAGAATCTAGACCTTATTCTGCCTCCTCTAGAAACTAGACCTTATTCTGCCTACACTAGAAACTAGACCTTATTCTGCCTCCACTAGAAACTAGACCTTATTCTGCCTCCACTAGAAACTAGACCTTATTCTGCCTCCACTAGAAACTAGACCTTATTCTGCCTCCGCTAGAAACTAGACCTTATTCTGCCTCCACTAGAAACTAGACCTCAACTAGAAACTAGACCTTATTCTGCCTCTGCTAGAAACTAGAACTTATTCTGCCTCCTCTAGAAACTAGACCTCCACTAGAAACTAGACCTTATTCTGCCTCCGCTAGAAACTAGACCTTATTCTGCCTCCACTAGAAACTAGACCTTATTCTGCCTCCACTAGAAACTAGAACTTATTCTGCCTCCTCTAGAAACTAGACCTTATCCTGCCTCCACTAGAAACTAGACCTTATTCTGCTTCCACTAGAAACTAGACCTTATTCTGCCTCCACTAGAAACTAGACCTCAACTAGAAACTAGACCTTATTCTGCCTCCGCTAGAAACTAGACCTTATTCTGCCTCCACTGGAAACTAGACCTTATTCTGCCTCCTCTAGAAACTAGACCTTATTCTGCCTCCACTAGAATCTAGACCTCCACTAGAAACTAGACCTTATTCTGCCTCCACTAGAAACTAGACCTTATTCTGCCTCCACTAGAAACTAGACCTTATTCTGCCTCCACTAGAATCTAGACCTCCACTAGAAACTAGACCTTATTCTGCCTCCACTAGAAACTAGACCTTATTCTGCCTCCACTAGAAACTAGACCTTATTCTGCCTCCTCTAGAAACTAGACCTCCACTAGAAACTATACCTTATTCTCCTTCCAATAGAAACTAGACCTTATTCTGCCTCCTCTAGAAACTAGACCTTATTCTGCCTCCACTAGAAACTAGACCTTATTCTGCCTCCACTAGAAACTAGACCTTATTCTGCCTCCACTAGAAACTAGAACTTATTCTGCCTCCTCTAGAAACTAGACCTTATTCTGCCTCCACTAGAAACTAGACCTTATTCTGCTTCCACTAGAAACTAGACCTTATTCTGCTTCCTCTAGAAACTAGACCTTATTCTGCCTCCACTAGAAACTAGACCTTATTCTGCCTCCACTAGAAACTAGACCTTATTCTGCCTCCACTAGAAACTAGACCTTATTCTGCCTCCTCTAGAAACTAGACCTCCACTAGAATCTAGACCTTATTCTGCTTCCTCTAGAAACTAGACCTTATTCTGCCTCCACTAGAAACTAGACCTTATTCTGCCTCCACTAGAAACTAGACCTTATTCTGCCTCCACTAGAAACTAGACCTTATTCTGCCTCCACTAGAAACTAGACCTTATTCTGCCTCCGCTAGAAACTAGACCTTATTCTGCCTCCACTAGAAACTAGACCTCAACTAGAAACTAGACCTTATTCTGCCTCCGCTAGAAACTAGAACTTATTCTGCCTCCTCTAGAAACTAGACCTCCACTAGAAACTAGACCTTATTCTGCCTCCGCTAGAAACTAGACCTTATTCTGCCTCCACTAGAAACTAGACCTTATTCTGCCTCCACTAGAAACTAGAACTTATTCTGCCTCCTCTAGAAACTAGACCTTATCCTGCCTCCACTAGAAACTAGACCTTATTCTGCCTCCTCTAGAAACTAGACCTTATTCTGCCTCCACTAGAAACTAGACCTCCACTAGAAACTAAACCTTATTCTGCCTCCACTAGAAACTAGACCTTATTCTGCCTCCTCTAGAAACTAGACCTTATTCTGCCTCCTCTAGAAACTAGACCTTATTCTGCCTCCACTAGAAACTTGACCTTATTCTGCCTCCTCTAGAAACTAGACCTTAGTCTGCCTCCACTAGAAACTAGACCTTATTCTGCCTCCACTAGAAACTAGACCTTATTCTGCCTCCTCTAGAAACTAGACCTTATTCTGCCTCCACTAGAAACTAGACCTTATTCTGCCTCCACCAGAAACTAGACCTCCTCTAGAAACTAGACCTCCTCTAGAAACTAGACCGTATTCTGCATCCACTAGAAACTAGACCTTATTCTGCCTCCACCAGAAACTAGACCTTATTCTGCTTCCACTAGAAACTAGACCTTATTCTGCCTCCACCAGAAACTAGACCTTATTCTGCCTCCTCAAGCATCTGTTTCTGAATGGTCTAATGATCTACTCATCATTTAGGATTCACACACGCACACCTCAAACACACACACACACACACACACCTCAAATTCCTCTAATGATGTGCGAGAGGAAACTCAACAAACTCGACAAAGAATTTGCCACCGGTTAAACGACAGTCAGGCAATCATTTATTTGTGTGATGTAAATAGATTGGAGGATGAGATCCAGGCCTCTAGGAGTCTTCTCCACTTTTACATCAGCTGTAACACACCGTTCTCTGGGGCAGAGCTGGCAACACTGCCTGTATCTTAAATGGCACCCTATTCCCTATCTAGTGCACTTCTTTTGACCACAGCCCGTTAAAAGTAGTGCACTATAAAAAGGGAATATAGGGTGCTGTTTGGGACGCAAACACTGAGGCTGCTGTGTTCTCTCTGATTATAATAAAATGTGAATTAATTGATGTTGGGATAATTAGTGAACTGTGTTGTGAATGAGAGTGGGCTGGCCAACAGAGAGTCTCTGCCTGCATCCCAAATTGCACCCATAGCTTACCACCTATACAGGCCCTGATAAACAAATGTAGTGCACTATATAGGGCATAGGGTGCCAATTGGGATATGCATTAGGTTCTGGTAGCATTTTGGATATAGACACTGATTAGATCGTATTTGTATTTATTAGGGATCCCCGTTAACTGTTGCCAAGGCAGCAACTACTGTTCCTGGGGTCCAATCACATTACAGCACTCACATAAAACAAAACATAAAAACAACATCATATAACCGTATCACACCACGACATATCTACAATACAACATGTATAATACCACCATACAACTATATTACAATGCACATGTGTGTAGAGTGTGTGTTCTAGAGTTTGTGTGTCTGTACCTGTGTGTGTCTGTACCTGTGTGTGTTCTAGAGTTTGTGTGTCTGTACCTGTGTGTGTCTGTACCTGTGTGTGTTCTAGAGTTTGTGTGTCTGTACCTGTGTGTGTCTGTACCTGTGTGTGTTCTAGAGTTTGTGTGTCTGTACCTGTGTGTGTCTGTACCTGTGTGTGTTCTAGAGTTTGTGTGTCTGTACCTGTGTGTGTCTGTACCTGTGTGTGTTCTAGAGTTTGTGTGTCTGTACCTGTGTGTGTCTGTACCTGTGTGTGTTCTAGAGTTTGTGTGTCTGTACCTGTGTGTGTCTGTACCTGTGGGTGTCTGTACCTGTGTGTGTCTGTACCTGTGTGTGTCTGTACCTGTGAGTGTCTGTACCTGTGTGTGTTCTAGAGTTTGTGTGTCTGTACCTGTGAGTGTCTGTACCTGTGTGTGTCTGTACCTTTGTGTGTTTGTACCTGTGAGTGTCTGTACATGTGTGTGTCTGTACCTGTGTGTGTCTGTACCTGTGTGTGTCTGTACCTGTGTGTGTCTGTACATGTGTGTGTCTGTACCTGTGAGTGTCTGCACATGTGTGTGTCTGTACCTGTGTGTGTCTGTACCTGTGTGTGTCTGTACCTGTGTGTGTCTGTACCTGTGTGTGTCTGTACATGTGTGCGTCTGTACCTGTGAGTGTCTGTACCTGTGTGTGTCTGTACCTGTGTGTGTCTGTACCTGTGTGTGTCTGTACCTGTGAGTGTCTATACATGTGTGTGTCTGTACCTGTGTGTGTCTGTACCTGTGTGTGTCTGTTCCTGTGTGTGTCTGTACCTGTGTGTGTCTGTACATGTGTGCGTCTGTACCTGTGAGTGTCTGTACCTGTGTGTGTCTGTACCTGTGTGTGTCTGTACCTGTGTGTGTCTGTACCTGTGTGTGTCTGTACATGTGTGCGTCTGTACCTGTGTGTGGCTGTACCTGTGTGTGTCTGTACCTGTGTGTGGCTGTACCAGTGTGTGTCTGTACCTGTGTGTGTCTGTACCTGTGTGTGTCTGTACCTGTGTGCGTCTGTACCTGTGTGCGTCTGTACCTGTGTGCGTCTGTACCTGTGTGCGTCTGTACATGTGTGCGTCTGTACCTGTGCGTTTCTGTACCCGTGTGCGTCTGTACCTGTGTGCGTCTGTACCTGTGAGTGTCTGTACCCGTGTGTGTCTGTACCTGTGTGTGTCTGTGCATGTGTGTGTCTGTACCTGTGTGTGTCTGTACCTGTGTGTGTCTGTACCTGTGTGTGTCTGTACATGTGTGTCTGTACCTGTGTGCGTCTGTACCTGTGTGTGTGTACCTGTGTGTGTCTGTACCTGTGTGCGTCTGTACCTGTGTGCGTCTGTACCTGTGTGCGTCTGTACCTGTGTGCGTCTGTACCTGTGTGTGTCTGTACCTGTGTGTGTCTGTACCTGTGTGTGTTTCTTCACAGTCCCCGCTGTTCCACAAGGTGCATTTTACCTGTTTTTAAACATCTGATTCTACTGCTTGCATCAGTTACCTGATGTGGAATAGAGCTCCATGTAGACATGGCTATAAGTGGTACTGTGCGCCTCCTTTTGTCTGTTCTGGACTTGGTGATTATGAAGAGACCTCTGGTGGCATGTCTTGTGGGGTATGTATGGGTGTCTGAGCTGTGTGCTAGTAGTTTAAACAGACACCACGGTGCTTTCAGTATGTCTTCTTACAAAAACAAGTAATGGTGAAGTCAATCACTCCTCCACTTTGAGCCATGAGAGATTGACATGCATATTATTAATGTTAGCTTTCTGTGTACATCCAAAGGCCAGCCGTACTGCCTTGTTCTGAACCAATTGCAATTTTCCAAAGTCCCTCTTTGTGGCACCTGACCACATGACTGAACAGTAGTCCAGGTGGGACAAAACTAAGGCCTGTAGGACCTACTTTGTTGATAGTGTTGTTAAGAAGGCCGAGCAGCGGTTTATTATGGCCAGACTTCTCCCCATCTTAGCTACTCTTGCATCAATGTTTTTGACCGTGGCAGTTTACAATCCAGGGTTACTCCAAACAGTTTATTCACCTCAAGTTTCTCAATTTTCACATTATCCATTACAAGATTTTGTTGAGGTTTAAGGTTAGGTGACTGATTTGTGCCAAATACAATGGTTTTAGTTTTTGAAATATGTAGGACTACTCCTTGCCACCCATTCTGAAACTAATTGCAGCTCTCTGAGCAAAGTGTTGCAGTCATTACAGTCGCTGTGGAAGCTGTATAGTGTTGATTCATCCGCATACACAGACACACACTGGCTTTACTCAGAGCCAGTGGCATGTCATTAATAAATGTTGAAAAAAGTAATGGGCCGAGACAGCTGCCCTGGGGAATCCCTGATTCTATCGGGATTATGCTGGAAAGCCTTCCATTAAAGAACACACTCTGTTCTGTTAGACGGGTAACTCTTTATCCACAATATAGCAGGGGGTGTAAAGCTATAACACATACGTTTTCCAACAGCAGACTATGATCGATAATGTCAAAAGCCGCACTGAGGTTTGACAAAACAGCCCCCACAATATTTGTATCATCAATTTCTCTCAGCCAATCATCAGTCATTTGTGCTGTGCTTGTTGAATGTCCTTCCCTATAAGCGTGCTGAAAGTCTGTTGTTAATTTGTTTACTGTAAAATAACATTGTATGTGGTCAAACACAATTTATTCTCAAAGTTTACTAAGGATTGGTAACAGGCTGATTGGTTGGATATTTGAGCCAATAAAGGGGGCTTTACTATTCTTGGGAATTACTTTTGTTTCCCTTCAGGCCTGAGAGCACACACTTTCCAGTAGGCTGAGATTGAAGATAAGGCAAACAGGAGTGGCAATATTGTTCGCTATTATCCTCAGTAATATTCCATCAAAATTGTCAGACCCCGGTGGCTTGTTATGTTTGATAGACAAAACATTTTTTTTTACCTCTTCCACACTCACTTTAAAGGAATTCAAAATGACAATGCTAGTCTTTCATAATTTGGTCAGTTATACTTGGATGTGTAGTGTCGGCGTTCGTTGGCTGGTATGTCATGCCTAAATTTGTTCATTTTGCCAATGAAAAAAATCATTAAATTAGTTGGCAATATCAATGGGCTTTGTGATGAATGAGCCATCTGAATCAATGAATGACGGAGCTGAGTTTTCCTTTTGCCAAACATGTATTTAATTGAAGGTGCTTCAAAGCTTGTTGCTATCATTCTTTATATCATTTATCTTTGTTTCATAGTACAGTTTATTTGTCTTATTATTCAGTTTAGTCACATGAGTTCTCGAATTTGAGGTACGTTTTACAATTAGTTGTGCAGCCAGACTTAGTTGCCATTCCTTTTCTCCTCATCCCTCTCAACCATAACATTTTGGAATTGCTCATTAACCCACAGGGGATTTAGCACTTTTTACAGTCATTTTCTTAATGGGTGTAATCTTATTAAATAACTGGAATAAGCAATTTCATAAATGTGTCAAGTGCAGTGTCTGGTTGCTCCTCATTACACACCACAGACCAGCAGCGTCTGGTTGCTCCTCATTACACACCACAGACCAGCAGCGTCTGGTTGCTCCTCATTACACACCACAGACCAGCAGCGTCTGGTTGCTCCTCATTACACACCACAGACCAGCAGTGTCTGGTTGCTCCTCATTACACACCACAGACCAGCAGCGTCTGGTTGCTCCTCATTACACACCACAGACCAGCAGTGTCTGGTTGCTCCTCATTACACACCACAAACCAGCAGTGTCTGGTTGCTCCTCATTACACACCACAGACCAGCAGCGTCTGGTTGCTCCTCATTACACACCACAGACCAGCAGCGTCTGGTTGCTCCTCATTACACACCACAGACCAGCAGTGTCTGGTTGCTCCTCATTACACACCACAGACCAGCAGTGTCTGGTTGCTCCTCATTACACACCACATACCAGCAGCATCTGGTTGCTCCTCATTACACACCACAGACCAGCAGCGTCTGGTTGCTCCTCATTACACACCACAGACCAGCAGTGTCTGGTTGCTCCTCATTACACACCACAGACCAGCAGTGTCTGGTTGCTCCTCATTACACACCACAGACCAGCAAATATTCTTTACATCATCAACTTAGGAATCACTGCAAAACGTATTGTATGACCTCTTATACACTATATTAGGCCCAGGCTTTGGAACTGTGGTTTTCCTAGATATGGCCTCTTATACAATATATTAGGCCCAGCCTTTGGAACTGTGGTTTTCCTAGATATGGCCTCTTATACACTATATTAGGCCCAGCCTTTGGAACTGTGGTTTTCCTAGATATGGCCTCTTATACAATATATTAGGCCAAGCCTTTGGAACTGTGGTTTTCCTAGATATGGCCTCTTATACACTATATTAGGCCCAGGCTTTGGAACTGTGGTTTTCCTAGATATGGCCTCTTATACAATATATTAGGCCAAGCCTTTGGAACTGTGGTTTTCCTAGATATGGCCTCTTATACACTATATTAGGCCAAGGCTTTGGAACTGTGGTTTTCCTACATATGGATGTTACATTGTGATCACTACATCTGATGGATTTGGATACTGCTTTCAAGCACATTTCTGCAGCATTAGTAAAGATGTGATCAATACATGTTGATGATTTCCTTCCTGTGCTGTTTGTAACTACCCTGGTAGGTTGACTGATAACCTGAACCAGGTGGCAGCCACTGGTTACAGTTTGAAGCTTTTTCTTGAGTGGGCAGTTTGATGAAAGCCAGTCAATATTGAAATCACCCAGAAAATATACCTCTGTTGATATCACACACATTATCAAACATCTCACACATGTTATTCAGATATTGACTGTTAACACTTGGTGGTCTACAGCAGCTTCCCACAATAATGGGCTTTAGGTGACGCAGATGAACCTGTAGCCATATTACTTCAACAGTATTTAACATGAGATCCTCTCTAATCTTTAACATGAATGTGGTTCTGAATATAGACCGCAACACCTCCCCCATTGGCATTTCTGTCTTTTCTGTAGATGTTACAACCATGTATTGCTACCACTGTATCGTCAAATGTATTATCTAACAGAGATTCAGAGATCAGTCAGAATATGAATGTCATCTGTTACTTGCAAGTTATTGATTTCATGAACCTTGTTTCTGAGGCAACATACTGTATGTTAACGTGGGCTATTTTTTTAACACTTTTATGGGATGCTTGTTTGTTTTTCTTGCTTTACTGGGAAGCTTAGCAGAGGTAGACATGCTCATGTTATTTATGTTAGTCCAGGGTGAGCTGCACACAGTGGACTTCCGACCAGGGCAAACCGCCTCAGTGCTGACAGTATAACTGTGGTTCATAGGTACATGATTACTGAATACAATAGCTGTTTAAGATAGTCTACATGGTTCTGGTGCCATTTACCATGTAGTGAGGTGTATCATATCATACTGTAACTACCATGTAGTGAGGTGTAACATATCATACTGTAACTACCATGTAGTGAGGTGTAACATATCATACTGCAACTACCATGCTACCATGTAGTGAGGTGTATCATATCATGCTGTAACTACCATGCTACCATGTAGTGAGGTGTATCATATCATACTGTAACTACCATGTAGTGAGGTGTAACATATCATACTGTAACTACCATGCTACCATGTAGTGAGGTGTATCATATCATACTGTATCTACCATGTAGTGAGGTGTATCATATCATACTGTAACTACCATGTAGTGAGGTGTAACATATCATACTGTAACTACCATGTAGTGAGGTGTATCATATCATACTGTAACTACCATGCTACCATGTAGTGAGGTGTATCATATCATACTGTAACTACCATGCTACCATGTAGTGAGGTGTATCATATCATACTGTAACTACCATGCTACCATGTAGTGAGGTGTATCATATCATACTGTAACTACCATGTAGTGAGGTGTAACATATCATACTGTAACTACCATGCTACCATGTAGTGAGGTGTATCATATCATACTGTAACTACCATGCTACCATGTAGTGAGGTGTATCATATCATACTGTAACTAACATGTAGTGAGGTGTAACATATCATACTGTAACTACCATGCTACCATGTAGTGAGG
Source organism: Oncorhynchus tshawytscha (assembly GCF_018296145.1). NCBI lineage: Eukaryota > Metazoa > Chordata > Actinopteri > Salmoniformes > Salmonidae > Oncorhynchus > Oncorhynchus tshawytscha. Next base: position 11,795 of record NW_024608086.1, read on the forward strand.
TGTATCATATCATACTGTATCTACCATGTAGTGAGGTGTATCATATCATACTGTAACTACCATGTAGTGAGGTGTAACATATCATACTGTAACTACCATGTAGTGAGGTGTATCATATCATACTGTAACTACCATGTAGTGAGGTGTATCATATCATACTGTAACTACCATTTACCATGTAGTGAGGTGTATCATATCATACTGTAACTACCATGCTACCATGTAGTGAGGTGTATCATATCATACTGTAACTACCATTTACCATGTAGTGAGGTGTATCATATCATACTGTAACTACCATGTAGTGAGGTGTAACATATCATACTGTAACTACCATGCTACCATGTAGTGAGGTGTATCATATCATACTGTAACTACCATGCTACCATGTAGTGAGGTGTATCATATCATACTGTAACTACCATGTAGTGAAGTGTAACATATCATACTGTAACTACCATGCTACCATGTAGTGAGGTGTATCATATCATACTGTAACTACCATTTACCATGTAGTGAGGTGTATCATATCATACTGTAACTACCATGCTACCATGTAGTGAGGTGTATCATATCATACTGTAACTACCATTTACCATGTAGTGAGGTGTATCATATCATACTGTAACTACCATGTAGTGAGGTGTATCATATCATACTGTAACTACCATGTAGTGAGGTGTATCATATCATACTGTAACTACCATTTACCATGTAGTGAGGTGTATCATATCATACTGTAACTACCATGTAGTGAGGTGTATCATATCATACTGTAACTACCATGTAGTGAGGGGTAATATATCATACTGTAACTACCATGTAGTGAGGTGTATCATATCATACTGTAACTACCATGTAGTGAGGTGTAACATATCATACTGTAACTACCATGCTACCATGTAGTGAGGTGTAACATATCATACTGTAACTACCATGCTACCATGTAGTGAGGTGTATCATATCATACTGTAACTACCATGTAGTGAGGTGTATCATATCATACTGTAACTACCATGTAGTGTGGTGTATCATATCATACTGTAACTACCATGTAGTGAGGTGTATCGTATCATACTGTAACTACCATGTAGTGAGGTGTATCATATCATACTGTAACTACCATGCTACCATGTAGTGAGGTGTATCATATCATACTGTAACTACCATGTAGTGAGGTGTATCATGTCATACTGTAACTACCATGTAGTGAGGTGTATCATGTCATACTGTATCTACCATGTAGTGAGGTGTATCATATCATACTGTAACTACCATGTAGTGAGGTGTATCATATCATACTGTAACTACCATGCTACCATGTAGTGAGGTGTAACATATCATACTGTAACTACCATGCTACCGTGTCGTGAGGTGTATCATATCATACTGTAACTACCATGTAGTGAGGTGTATCATATCATACTGTAACTACCATGTAGTGAGGTGTATCATATCATACTGTAACTACCATGCTACCATGTAGTGAGGTGTATCATATCATACTGTAACTACCATGCTACCATGTAGTGAGGTGTATCATATCATACTGTAACTACCATGTAGTGAGGTGTATCATATCATACTGTAACTACCATGTAGTGTGGTGTATCATTTCATACTGTAACTACCATGCTACCATGTAGTGAGGTGTATCATATCACACTGCAACTACCATGCTACCATGTAGTGAGATGTATCATATCATACTGTAACTACCATGTAGTGAGGTGTATCATATCATACTGTAACTACCATGTAGCGAGGTGTATCATGTCATACTGTATCTACCATGTAGTGAGGTGTATCATATCATACTGTAACTACCATGTAGTGAGGTGTATCATATCATACTGTAACTACCATGCTACCATGTAGTGAGGTGTAACATATCATACTGTAACTACCATGCTACCGTGTAGTGAGGTGTATCATATCATACTGTAACTACCATGTAGTGAGGTGTATCATATCATACTGTAACTACCATGCTACCATGTAGTGAGGTGTATCATATCATACTGTAACTACCATGTAGTGAGGTGTATCATGTCATACTGTAACTACCATGTAGTGAGGTGTATCATGTCATACTGTATCTACCATGTAGTGAGGTGTATCATATCATACTGTAACTACCATGTAGTGAGGTGTATCATATCATACTGTAACTACCATGCTACCATGTAGTGAGGTGTAACATATCATACTGTAACTACCATGCTACCGTGTCGTCATACTGTAACTACCCATGAGGTGTATCATATCATACTGTAACTACCATGTAGTGAGGTGTATCATATCATACTGTAACTACCATGTAGTGAGGTGTATCATATCATACTGTAACTACCATGCTACCATGTAGTGAGGTGTATCATATCATACTGTAACTACCATGCTACCATGTAGTGAGGTGTATCATATCATACTGTAACTACCATGTAGTGAGGTGTATCATATCATACTGTAACTACCATGTAGTGTGGTGTATCATATCATACTGTAACTACCATGCTACCATGTAGTGAGGTGTATCATATCACACTGCAACTACCATGCTACCATGTAGTGAGATGTATCATATCATACTGTAACTACCATGTAGTGAGGTGTATCATATCATACTGTAACTACCATGTAGCGAGGTGTATCATGTCATACTGTATCTACCATGTAGTGAGGTGTATCATATCATACTGTAACTACCATGTAGTGAGGTGTATCATATCATACTGTAACTACCATGCTACCATGTTGAGGTGTAACATATCATACTGTAACTACCATGCTACCGTGTAGTGAGGTGTAACATATCATACTGTAACTACCATGCTACATGTAGTGAGGTGTATCATATCATACTGTATGTAGTATCATATCATACTGTAACTACCATGCTACCATGTGATCATATCATACTGTAACTACCATGTAGTGAGGTGTATCATATCATACTGTAACTACCATGCTACCATGTAGTGAGGTGTATCATATCATACTGTAACTACCATGCTACCATGTAGTGAGGTGTATCATATCATACTGTAACTACCATGCTACCATGGAAGAGGTGTATCATATCGTACTGTAACTACCATGCTACCATGTAGTGAGGTGTATCATATCATACTGTAACTACCATGCTACCATGGAAGAGGTGTATCATATCGTACTGTAACTACCATGCTACCATGGAAGAGGTGTGGTCTGCATTAATTCCTTCCTATTCGCTGTAAATCAAATGCATAAAAGGAGAGAGACAAAGGAGACAGAGACAGAGAGGGATAGAGAACGAGACCACAGCGTACTGAGAAAATACAAAGTCTGTAGACTCACAGATAGAAATATCTCCCTGCCTCCCTCTCTCTTTCCTTTCCTTTCCTCCCTGCCTCCCTCCCTCCTTCCTTACCTGCCTGCCTCCCTCCCTCTCTCCTTCCTTGCCTGCCTCCCTCCCTCCTTGCCTGCCTCCCTCCCTCCCTCTCTCCTTCCTTGCCTCCCTCTCTCCTTCCTTGCCTGCCTGCCTCCCTCTCTCCTTCCTTGCCTGCCTGCCTGCCTCCCTCCCTCCCTCTCTCCTTCCTTACCTGCCTGCCTCCCTCCGTTCCTCCGTCCCTGCCTCCCTCCCTCCCTCCCTCCCTCCCTCTCTCCTTCCTTCCTTGCCTGCCTCCCTCCCTCTCTCCCTCTCTCCTTCCTTACCTCCCTCCCTCCCTCTCTCCTTCCTTCCTTGCCTGCCTCCCTCTCTCCTTCCTTCCTTGCCTGCCTCCCTCCCTCCCTCCTTCCGTGCCTGCTTAACTCCCTCCCTCCCTTTAATGTAAATAGCCACATTCAGACACTGAACCATTCAGACACTGAACCATTCCTGTGTGAAAGCCTCTACCTCAGCATCTGATCAGCTCAGGTTCAGGTCAGGTCACCTCATATATCACGTTGATTCAGCCGTGCAATAACACACCAAGTAATCCCCTTAATTCAGATAATGGCCATACATGACTTTCCTCAGCACAGCTTGTCAATAGCAGCATGATCTTACATATTAAAACGCCCTATTGGAGGGAGCTGTGGAGAATGATATGGCCTGATCTGAGGTACTAAGTCACGACTATATACATGACTGTACATTTAGATCTTTAGACCCCCTCCTCTGCCCTTGTACCTCCTGGTTAAGCTCAGGGAGACCCCCCTCCTCTGCCCTTGTACCTCCTGGTGGGGTGAGACCCCCTCCTCTGCCCTTGTACCTCCTGGTGGGGTGAGACCCCCTCCTCTGCCCTTGTACCTACTGGTGGGGTGAGACCCCTCCTCTGCCCTTGTACCTCCTGGTGGGGTGAGACCCCTCCTCTGCCCTTGTACATCCTGGTGGGGTGAGACCCCCTCCTCTGCCCTTGTACATCCTGGTGGGGTGAGACCCCCTCCTCTGCCCTTGTACCTCCTGGTGGGGTGAGACCCCCTCCTCTGCCCTTGTACCTCCTGGTGGGGTGAGACCCCCTCCTCTGCCCTTGTACCTCCTGGTGGGGGTCCACATCCTGTTTTGCTTCATGGAAGATGAAAACACACAGACAATAAATAGACAGAGTGACTCCAGTAGAAGGGGGCGGCAGCGTAGCCTAGTGGAACTTGTAACCAAAAGGTTGCAAGTTCAAACCCCCGAGCTGACAAGGTACAAATCTGTCATTCTGCCCCTGAACAGTTAACCCACTGTTCCTAGGCCGTCATTGAAAATAAGAATTTGTTCTTAACTGACTTAACTGACTTGCCTAGTTAAATAAAGGTCAAATGAAAATAAAATAAAAAGAAGCAGGAAGGTCTGGAGAGAATCTAGAGATATAGGCTGGAGGAAGAGGGACCAGACAGTGTGACTACTAGAGATATAGGCTACCGTGGGGTCAAAGGTCTGTGAGGCTGGAGGAAGAGGGACCAGACAGTGTGACTACTAGAGATATAGGCTACCGTGGGGTCAAAGGTCTGTGAGGCTGGAGGAAGAGGGACCAGACAGTGTGACTACTAGAGATATAGGCTACCGTGGGGTCAAAGGTTTGTGAGGCTGGAGGAAGAGGGACCAGACAGTGTGACTACTAGAGATATAGGCTACCGTGGGGTCAAAGGTCTGTGAGGCTGGAGGAAGAGGGACCAGACAGTGTGACTACTAGAGATATAGGCTACCGTGGGGTCAAAGGTCTGTGAGGCTGGAGGAAGAGGGAGCAGACAGTGTGACTACTAGAGATATAGGCTACCGTGGGGTCAAAGGTCTGTGAGGCTGGAGGAAGAGGGACCAGACAGTGTGACTACTAGAGATATAGGCTACCGTGGGGTCAAAGGTCTGTGAGGCTGGAGGAAGAGGGACCAGACAGTGTGACTACTAGAGATATAGGCTACCGTGGGGTCAAAGGTCTGTGAGGCTGGAGGAAGAGGGACCAGGGGGAACAGGTGCTTGTCTGAATGTGAACATCGTTTTGGGTTTCATACAGTAACATGTTTGTGACTCTGCAGCCCCGCCGTCATTCGGTGTTTCTGTTTCTCGTGTTTTTATAGAAGGACACGTGCTGACCTACACAACCGGTCTGACGTCTGCTGCAGATCAAATCAAATGTATCTATAAAGCCCTTCTAGTATCAGCTGGTGTCTCGAGGGTGCAGCAGGTCAGGACATCTGCTGCAGATCGAGGGTGCAGCAGGTCAGCAGGTCAGCAGGTCAGCAGGTCAGCACGTCAGCAGGTCAGCACGTCAGCAGGTCAGCAGGTCAGCACGTCAGCAGGTCAGCACGTCAGCAGGTCAGCAGGTCAGCAGGTCAGCACGTCAGCAGGTCAGCACGTCAGCAGGTCAGCAGGTCAGCAGGTCAGCACGTCAGCAGGTCAACAGGTCAGCAGGTCAGCAGGTCAGCACGTCAGCAGGTCAACAGGTCAGCACCTGATGATTCATTTAGACAACTACCACGAGGCCAGAGAGATAGATGTGTGTCACCTCTTTTGGAGCTGTAGAGAAGGAGTGTGTGTCCCAGATGGAGCCCTATTCCCTATGTAGTGCACTACTTTAGACCAGAGCCCTATTCCCTATATAGTGCACTACTTTAGACCAGAGCCCTATTCCCTATATAGTACACTACTTTAGACCAGAGTCCTATTCCCTATATAGTACACTACTTTAGACCAGAGCCCTATTCCCTATATAGTACACTACTTTAGACCAGAGCCCTATTCCCTATATAGTACACTACTTTAGACCAGAGCCCTATTCCCTATATAGTACACTACTTTAGACCAGAGCCCTATTCCCTATATAGTGCACTACTTTAGACCAGAGCCCTATTCCCTATATAGTGCACTACATTAGACCAGAGCCCTATTCCCTATATAGTACACTACTTTAGACTTTAGACTACTTTCTGCCTCCACTAGAAACTAGACCTTATTCTGCCTCCTCTAGAAACTAGACCTCCACTAGAATCTAGACCTTATTCTGCCTCCACTAGAAACTAGACCTTTTCTGCCTCCACTAGAAACTAGACCTTATTCTGCCTCCGCTAGAAACAAGACCTTATTCTACCTCCTCTAGAAACTAGACCTTATTCTGCCTCCACTAGAAACTAGACCTTATTCTGCCTCCACTAGAAACGAGACCTTATTCTGCCTCCTCTAGAAACTAGTCCTTATTCTGCCTCCACTAGAAACTAGACCTTATTCTGCCTCCACTAGAAACTAGACCTTATTCTGCCTCCACTAGAAACTAGACCTTATTCTGCCTCCTCTAGAAACTAGACCTCCACTAGAATCTAGACCTTATTCTGCCTCCACTAGAAACTAGACCTTATTCTGCCTCCACTAGAAACTAGACCTTATTCTGCCTCCACTAGAAACTAGACCTTATTCTGCCTCCACTAGAAACTAGACCTTGTTCTGCCTCCACTAGAAACTAGACCTTATTCTGCCTCCTCTAGAAACTAGACCTCCACTAGAATCTAGACCTTATTCTGCCTCCACTAGAAACTAGACCTTATTCTGCCTCCACTAGAAACTAGACCTTATTCTGCCTCCACTAGAAACTAGACCTTATTCTGCCTCCACTAGAAACTAGACCTTATTCTGCCTCCTCTAGAAACTAGACCTCCTCCAGAAACTAGACCTTATTCTGCCTCCGCTAGAAACTAGACCTTATTCTGCCTCCTCTAGAAACTAGACCTCCTCTAGAAACTAGACCTTATTCTGCCTCCTCTAGAAACTAGACTTCCTCTAGAAACTAGACCTTATTCTGCCTCCTCTAGAAACTAGACCTCCTCTAGAAACTAGACCTTATTCTGCCTCCACTAGAAACTACACCTTATTCTGCCTCCACTAGAATCTAGACCTTATTCTGCCTCCACTAGAATCTAGACCTTATTCTGCCTCCTCTAGAAACTAGACCTTATTCTGCCTACACTAGAAACTAGACCTTATTCTGCCTCCACTAGAAACTAGACCTTATTCTGCCTCCACTAGAAACTAGACCTTATTCTGCCTCCACTAGAAACTAGACCTTATTCTGCCTCCGCTAGAAACTAGACCTTATTCTGCCTCCACTAGAAACTAGACCTCAACTAGAAACTAGACCTTATTCTGCCTCCGCTAGAAACTAGAACTTATTCTGCCTCCTCTAGAAACTAGACCTCCACTAGAAACTAGACCTTATTCTGCCTCCGCTAGAAACTAGACCTTATTCTGCCTCCACTAGAAACTAGACCTTATTCTGCCTCCACTAGAAACTAGAACTTATTCTGCCTCCTCTAGAAACTAGACCTTATCCTGCCTCCACTAGAAACTAGACCTTATTCTGCTTCCACTAGAAACTAGACCTTATTCTGCCTCCACTAGAAACTAGACCTCAACTAGAAACTAGACCTTATTCTGCCTCCGCTAGAAACTAGACCTTATTCTGCCTCCACTAGAAACTAGACCTCCACTAGAAACTAGACCTTATTCTGCCTCCACTGGAAACTAGACCTTATTCTGCCTCCTCTAGAAACTAGACCTTATTCTGCCTCCACTAGAATCTAGACCTCCACTAGAAACTAGACCTTATTCTGCTTCCACTAGAAACTAGACCTTATTCTGCCTCCACTAGAAACTAGACCTTATTCTGCCTCCTCTAGAAACTAGACCTCCACTAGAAACTAGACCTTATTCTCCTTCCAATAGAAACTAGACCTTATTCTGCCTCCTCTAGAAACTAGACCTTATTCTGCCTCCACTAGAAACTAGACCTTATTCTGCCTCCACTAGAAACTAGACCTTATTCTGCCTCCACTAGAAACTAGAACTTATTCTGCCTCCTCTAGAAACTAGACCTTATTCTGCCTCCACTAGAAACTATACCTTATTCTGCTTCCACTAGAAACTAGACCTTATTCTGCTTCCACTAGAAACTAGACCTTATTCTGCCTCCACTAGAAACTAGACCTTATTCTGCCTCCACTAGAAACTAGACCTTATTCTGCCTCCACTAGAAACTAGACCTTATTCTGCCTCCTCTAGAAACTAGACCTCCACTAGAAACTAGACCTTATTCTGCTTCCTCTAGAAACTAGACCTTATTCTGCCTCCACTAGAAACTAGACCTTATTCTGCCTCCACTAGAAACTGACCTTATTCTGCCTCCTCTAGAAACTAGACCTTATTCTGCCTCCACTAGAAACTAGACCTTATTCTGCCTCCACTAGAAACTAGACCTTATTCTGCCTCCTCTAGAAACTAGACCTTATTCTGCCTCCACTAGAAACTAGACCTTATTCTGCCTCCACCAGAAACTAGACCTCCTCTAGAAACTAGACCTCCTCTAGAAACTAGACCGTATTCTGCATCCACTAGAAACTAGATCTTATTCTGCCTCCACCAGAAACTAGACCTTATTCTGCTTCCACTAGAAACTAGACCTTATTCTGCCTCCACAGAAACTATACCTTAGTCTGCCTCCACTAGAAACTAGACCTTATTCTGCCTCCACCAGAAACTAGACCTCCTCTAGAAACTAGACCTTATTCTGCATCCACTAGAAACTAGACCTTATTCTGCCTCCACCAGAAACTAGACCTCCACTAGAAACTAGACCTTATTCTGCCTCCACTAGAATCTAGACCTCCACTAGAAACTAGACCTTATTCTGCTTCCACTAGAAACTAGACCTTATTCTGCCTCCACTAGAAACTAGACCTTATTCTGCCTCCTCTAGAAACTAGACCTCCACTAGAAACTAGACCTTATTCTCCTTCCACTAGAAACTAGACCTTATTCTGCCTCCTCTAGAAACTAGACCTTATTCTGCCTCCACTAGAAACTAGACCTTATTCTGCCTCCACTAGAAACTAGACCTTATTCTGCCTCCACTAGAAACTAGAACTTATTCTGCCTCCTCTAGAAACTAGACCTTATTCTGCCTCCACTAGAAACTAGACCTTATTCCACTAGAAACTGACCTTATTCCACTAGAAACTAGACCTTATTCTGTTTCCTCTAGAAACTAGACCTTATTCTGCCTCCACTAGAAACTAGACCTTATTCTGCCTCCACTAGAAACTAGACCTTATTCTGCCTCCACTAGAAACTAGACCTTATTCTGCCTCCTCTAGAAACTAGACCTCCACTAGAAACTAGACCTTATTCTGCCTCCTCTAGAAACTAGACCTTATTCTGCCTCCACTAGAAACTAGACCTTATTCTGCCTCCACTAGAAACTAGACCTTATTCTGCCTCCTCTAGAAACTAGACCTTATTCTGCCTCCACTAGAAACTAGACCTTATTCTGCCTCCACTAGAAACTAGACCTTATTCTGCCTCCTCTAGAAACTAGACCTTATTCTGCCTCCACTAGAAACTAGACCTTATTCTGCCTCCACCAGAAACTAGACCTCCTCTAGAAACTAGACCTCCTCTAGAAACTAGACCGTATTCTGCTCCACTAGAAACTAGATCTTATTCTGCCTCCACCAGAAACTAGACCTTATTCTGCCTCCACTAGAAACTAGACCTTATTCTGCCTCCACCAGAAACTAGACCTTAGTCTGCCTCCACTAGAAACTAGACCTTATTCTGCCTCCACCAGAAACTAGACCTTATTCTGCCTCCACTAGAAACTAGACCTTATTCTGCCTCCACCAGAAACTAGACCTGCCTCCACTAGAAACTAGACCTTATTCTGCATCCACTAGAAACTAGACCTTATTCTGCCTCCACCAGAAACTAGACCTCCTCTAGAAACTAGACCGTATTCTGCATCCACTAGAAACTAGACCTTATTCTGCCTCCACCAGAAACTAGACCTTATTCTGCTTCCACTAGAAACTAGACCTTATTCTGCTTCCACTAGAAACTAGACCTTATTCTGCCTCCTCAAGCATCTGTTTCTGAATGGTCTAATGATCTACTCATCATTTAGGATTCACACACGCACACCTCAAACACACACACACACACACACACACCTCAAATTCCTCTAATGATGTGCGAGAGGAAACTCAACAAACTCGACAAAGAATTTGCCACCGGTTAAACGACAGTCAGGCAATCATTTATTTGTGTGATGTAAATAGATTGGAGGATGAGATCCAGGCCTCTAGGAGTCTTCTCCACTTTTACATCAGCTGTAACACACCGTTCTCTGGGGCAGAGCTGGCAACACTGCCTGTATCTTAAATGGCACCCTATTCCCCTATCTAGTGCACTTCTTTTGACCACAGCCCGTTAAAAGTAGTGCACTATAAAAAGGGAATATAGGGTGCTGTTTGGGACGCAAACACTGAGGCTGCTGTGTTCTCTCTGATTATAATAAAATGTGAATTAATTGATGTTGGGATAATTAGTGAACTGTGTTGTGAATGAGAGTGGGCTGGCCAACAGAGAGTCTCTGCCTGCATCCCAAATTGCACCCATAGCTTACCACCTATACAGGCCCTGATAAACAAATGTAGTGCACTATATAGGGCATAGGGTGCCAATTGGGATATGCATTAGGTTCTGGTAGCATTTTGGATATAGACACTGATTAGATCGTATTTGTATTTATTAGGGATCCCCGTTAACTGTTGCCAAGGCAGCAACTACTGTTCCTGGGGTCCAATCACATTACAGCACTCACATAAAACAAAACATAAAAACAGCATCATATAACCGTATCACACCACGACATATCTACAATACAACATGTATAATACCACCATACAACTATATTACAATGCACGTGTGTGTAGAGTGTGTGTTCTAGAGTTTGTGTGTCTGTACCTGTGTGTGTCTGTACCTGTGTGTGTCTGTACCTGTGTGTGTCTGTACCTGTGTGTGTCTGTACCTGTGTGTGTTCTAGAGTTTGTGTGTCTGTACCTGTGTGTGTCTTTACCTGTGTGTGTCTGTACCTGTGTGTGTCTGTACCTGTGTGTGTCTGTACCTGTGAGTGTTCTAGAGTTTGTGTGTCTGTACCTGTGTGTGTCTGTACCTGTGTGTGTTCTAGAGTTTGTGTGTCTACCTGTGTGTGTCTGTACCTGTGTGTGTCTGTACCTGTGTGTGTCTGTACCTGTGTGTGTCTGTACCTGTGTGTGTTCTAGAGTTTGTGTGTCTCTGTACCTGTGTGTGTCTGTACCTGTGTGTGTCTGTACCTGTGTGTGTCTGTACCTGTGTGTCTGTCTGTGAGTGTTCTAGAGTTTGTGTGTCTGTACCTGTGTGTGTCTGTACCTGTGTGTGTTCTAGAGTTTGTGTGTCTGTACCTGTGTGTGTCTGTACCTGTGTGTGTTCTAGAGTTTGTGTGTCTGTACCTGTGTGTGTCTGTACCTGTGTGCCTGTGCCTGTCTGTGCCTGTGTGTGTCTGTACCTACCTGTGTGTTGTACCTGTGTGTGTCTGTACCTGTGTGTGTCTGTACCTGTGTGTGTCTGTACATGTGTGTGTCTGTACCTGTGAGTGTCTGCACATGTGTGTGTCTGTACCTGTGTGTGTCTGTACCTGTGTGTGTCTGTACCTGTGCGTGTCTGTACATGTGTGTGTCTGTACCTGTGTGTGTCTGTACCTGTGTGTCTGTACCTGTGTGTGTCTGTACATGTGTGTGTCTGTACCTGTAGTGTCTGTACATGTGTGTGTCTGTACCTGTGTGTGTCTGTACCTGTGTGTGTCTGTACCTGTGTGTGTCTGCCTGTGTGTGTCTGTACCTGTGTGTGTCTGTACATGTGTGTGTCTGTGAGTGTCTGTACCTGTGTGTGTCTGTACCTGTGTGTGTCTGTACCTGTGTGTGTCTGTACCTGTGTGTGTCTGTACCTGTGTGTGTCTGTACATGTGTGCGTCTGTACCTGTGAGTGTCTGTACCTGTGTGTGTCTGTACCTGTGTGTGTCTGTACCTGTGTGTGTCTGTACCTGTGTGTGTCTGTACATGTGTGCGTCTGTACCTGTGAGTGTCTGTACCTGTGTGTGTCTGTACCTGTGTGTGTCTGTACCTGTGTGTGTCTGTACCTGTGTGTCTATACATGTGTGTGTCTGTACCTGTGTGTGTCTGTACCTGTGTGTGTCTGTTCCTGTGTGTGTCTGTACCTGTACATGTGTGTCTGTACCTGTGAGTGTCTGTACCTGTGTGTGTCTGTACCTGTGTGTGTCTGTACCTGTGTGTGTCTGTACCTGTGTGTGTCTGTACATGTGTGCGTCTGTACCTGTGTGTGGCTGTACCTGTCTGTACCTGTGTGTGGCTGTACCAGTCTGTCTGTACCTGTGTGTGTCTGTACCTGTGTGTGTCTGTACCTGTGTGCGTCTGTACCTGTGTGTGTCTGTACCTGTGTGCGTCTGTACCTGTGTGCGTCTGTACATGTGTGTCTGTACCTGTGCGTTTCTGTACCGTGTGCGTCTGTACCTGTGTGCGTCTGTACCTGTGAGTGTCTGTACCCGTGTGTGTCTGTACCTGTGTGTGTCTGTGCATGTGTGTGTCTGTACCTGTGTGTGTCTGTACCTGTGTGTGTCTGTACCTGTGTGTGTCTGTACATGTGTGTCTGTACCTGTGTGTGTCTGTACCTGTGGGTGTGTACCTGTGTGTGTCTGTACCTGTGTGCGTCTGTACCTGTGTGCGTCTGTACCTGTGTGCGTCTGTACCTGTGTGCGTCTGTACCTGTGTGCGTCTGTACCTGTGTGTGTCTGTACCTGTGTGTGTCTGTACCTGTGTGTGTTTCTTCACAGTCCCCGCTGTTCCACAAGGTGCATTTTACCTGTTTTTAAACATCTGATTCTACTGCTTGCATCAGTTACCTGATGTGGAATAGAGCTCCATGTAGACATGGCTATAAGTGGTACTGTGCGCCTCCTTTTGTCTGTTCTGGACTTGGTGATTATGAAGAGACCTCTGGTGGCATGTCTTGTGGGGTATGTATGGGTGTCTGAGCTGTGTGCTAGTAGTTTAAACAGACACCACGGTGCTTTCAGTATGTCTTCTTACAAAAACAAGTAATGGTGAAGTCAATCACTCCTCCACTTTGAGCCATGAGAGATTGACATGCATATTATTAATGTTAGCTTTCTGTGTACATCCAAAGGCCAGCCGTACTGCCTTGTTCTGAACCAATTGCAATTTTCCAAAGTCCCTCTTTGTGGCACCTGACCACATGACTGAACAGTAGTCCAGGTGGGACAAAACTAAGGCCTGTAGGACCTACTTTGTTGATAGTGTTGTTAAGAAGGCCGAGCAGCGGTTTATTATGGCCAGACTTCTCCCCATCTTAGCTACTCTTGCATCAATGTTTTTGACCGTGGCAGTTTACAATCCAGGGTTACTCCAAACAGTTTATTCACCTCAAGTTTCTCAATTTTCACATTATCCATTACAAGATTTTGTTGAGGTTTAAGGTTTGGTGACTGATTTGTGCCAAATACAATGGTTTTAGTTTTTGAAATATGTAGGACTACTCCTTGCCACCCATTCTGAAACTAATTGCAGCTCTCTGAGCAAAGTGTTGCAGTCATTACAGTCGCTGTGGAAGCTGTATAGTGTTGATTCATCCGCATACACAGACACACACTGGCTTTACTCAGAGCCAGTGGCATGTCATTAATAAATGTTGAAAAAAGTAATGGGCCGAGACAGCTGCCCTGGGGAATCCCTGATTCTATCGGGATTATGCTGGAAAGCCTTCCATTAAAGAACACACTCTGTTCTGTTAGACGGGTAACTCTTTATCCACAATATAGCAGGGGGTGTAAAGCCATAACACATACGTTTTTCCAACAGCAGACTATGATCGATAATGTCAAAAGCCGCACTGAGGTTTGACAAAACAGCCCCCACAATATTTGTATCATCAATTTCTCTCAGCCAATCATCAGTCATTTGTGCTGTGCTTGTTGAATGTCCTTCCCTATAAGCGTGCTGAAAGTCTGTTGTTAATTTGTTTACTGTAAAATAACATTGTATCTGGTCAAACACAATTTATTCTCAAAGTTTACTAAGGATTGGTAACAGGCTGATTGGTTGGATATTTGGGCCAATAAAGGGGCTTTACTATTCTTGGGAATTACTTTTGTTTCCCTTCAGGCCTGAGAGCACACACTTTCCAGTAGGCTGAGATTGAAGTTAAGGCAAACAGGAGTGGCAATATTGTTCGCTATTATCCTCAGTAATATTCCATCAAAATTGTCAGACCCCGGTGGCTTGTTATGTTTGATAGACAAAACATTTTTTTTTACCTCTTCCACACTCACTTTAAAGGAATTCAAAATGACAATGCTAGTCTTTCATAATTTGGTCAGTTATACTTGGATGTGTAGTGTCGGCGTTCGTGGCTGGTATGTCATGCCTAAATTTGTTCATTTTGCCAATGAAAAAAATCATTAAATTAGTTGGCAATATCAATGGGCTTTGTGATGAATGAGCCATCTGAATCAATGAATGACGGAGCTGAGTTTTCCTTTTGCCAAACATGTATTTAATTGAAGGTGCTTCAAAGCTTGTTGCTATCATTCTTTATATCATTTATCTTTGTTTCATAGTACAGTTTATTTGTCTTATTATTCAGTTTAGTCACATGAGTTCTCGAATTTGAGGTACGTTTTACAATTAGTTGTGCAGCCAGACTTAGTTGCCATTCCTTTTCTCCTCATCCCTCTCAACCATAACATTTTGGAATTGCTCATTAACCCACAGGGGATTTAGCACTTTTTACAGTCATTTTCTTAATGGGTGTAATCTTATTAAATAACTGGAATAAGCAATTTCATAAATGTGTCAAGTGCAGCGTCTGGTTGCTCCTCATTACACACCACAGACCAGCAGCGTCTGGTTGCTCCTCATTACACACCACAGACCAGCAGCGTCTGGTTGCTCCTCATTACACACCACAGACCAGCAGCATCTGGTTGCTCCTCATTACACACCACAGACCAGCAGCGTCTGGTTGCTCCTCATTACACACCACAGACCAGCAGCGTCTGGTTGCTCCTCATTACACACCACAGACCAGCAGCGTCTGGTTGCTCCTCATTACACACCACAGACCAGCAGCGTCTGGTTGCTCCTCATTACACACCACAGACCAGCAGCGTCTGGTTGCTCCTCATTACACACCACAGACCAGTAGCGTCTGGTTGCTCCTCATTACACACCACAGACCAGCAGTGTCTGGTTGCTCCTCATTACACACCACAGTCCAGCAAATATTCTTTACATCATCAACTTAGGAATCACTGCAAAACGTATTGTATGACCTCTTATACACTATATTAGGCCCAGGCTTTGGAACTGTGGTTTTCCTAGATATGGCCTCTTATACACTATATTAGGCCCAGCCTTTGGAACTGTGGTTTTCCTAGATATGGCCTCTTATACACTATATTAGGCCCAGCCTTTGGAACTTTGGTTTTCCTAGATATGGCCTCTTATACACTATATTAGGCCCAGCCTTTGGAACTGTGGTTTTCCTAGATATGGCCTCTTATACACTATATTAGGCCCAGCCTTTGGAACTGTGGTTTTCCTACATATGGCCTCTTATACACAATATTAGGCCCAGGGTTTGGAACTGTGGTCTTCCTACATATGGCCTCTTATACACAATATTAGGCCCAGGCTTTGGAACTGTGGTTTTCCTAGATATGGATGTTACATTGTGATCACTACATCTGATGGATTTGGATACTGCTTTCAAGCTAATTTCTGCAGCATTAGTAAATATGTGATCAATACATGTTGATGATTTCCTTCCTGTGCTGTTTGTAACTACCCTGGTAGGTTGACTGATAACCTGAACCAGGTGGCAGCCACTGGTTACAGTTTGAAGCTTTTTTCTTGAGTGGGCAGCTTGATGAAAGCCAGTCAATATTGAAATCACCCAGAAAATATACCTCTCTGTTGATATCACACACATTATCAAACATCTCACACATGTTATTCAGATATTGACTGTTAGCACTTGGTGGTCTACAGCAGCTTCCCACAATAATGGGCTTTAGGTGAGGCAGATGAACCTGTAGCCATATTACCTCAACAGTATTTAACATGAGATCCTCTCTAATCTTTAACATGAATGTGGTTCTGAATATTAACCGCAACACCTCCCCCATTGGCATTTCTGTCTTTTCTGTAGATGTTACAACCATGTATTGCTACCACTGTATCGTCAAATGTATTATCTAACAGGGATTCAGAGATCAGTCAGAATATGAATGTCATCTGTTACTTGCAAGTTATTGATTTCATGAACCTTGTTTCTGAGGCAACATACTGTATGTTAACGTGGGCTATTTTTTAAACACTTTTATGGGATGCTTGTTTGTTTTTCTTGCTTTAAGGGAAGCTTAGCAGAGGTAGACATGCTCATGTTATTTATGTTAGTCCAGGGTGAGCTGCACACAGTGGACTTCCGACCAGGGCACACCGCCTCAGTGCTGACACATATAACTGTGGTTCATAGGTACATGATTACTGAATACAATAGCTGTTTAAGATAGTCTACATGGTTCTGGTGCCATTTACCATGTAGTGAGGTGTATCATATCATACTGTAACTACCATGTAGTGAGGTGTATCATATCATACTGAAACTACCATGTAGTGAGGTGTAACATATCATACTGTAACTACCATGTAGTGAGGTGTAACATATCATACTGTAACTACCATGCTACCATGTAGTGAGGTGTATCATATCATACTGTAACTACCATGTAGTGAGGTGTATCATATCATACTGTAACTACCATGTAGTGAGGTGTATCATATCATACTGTAACTACCATGTAGTGAGGTGTATCATATCATACTGTAACTACCATGTAGTGAGGTGTATCATATCATACTGTAACTACCATGTAGTGAGGTGTATCATATCATACTGTAACTACCATGTAGTGTGGTGTATCATATCATACTGTAACTACCATGCTACCATGTAGTGTGGTGTAACATATCATACTGTAACTACCATGTAGTGAAGTGTAACATATCATACTGTAACTACCATGTAGTGAGGTGTATCATATCATACTGTAACTACCATGTAGTGAGGTGTAACATATCATACTGTAACTACCATGTAGTGAGGTGTATCATATCATACTGTAACTACCATGTAGTGAGGTGTAACATATCATACTGTAACTACCATGCTACCATGTAGTGAGGTGTATCATATCATACTGTAACTACCATGCTACCATGTAGTGAGGTGTATCATATCATACTGTAACTACCATGTAGTGAGGTGTAACATATCATACTGTAACTACCATGCTACCATGTAGTGAGGTGTAACATATCATACTGTAACTACCATGTAGTGAGGTGTATCATATCATACTGTAACTACCATGTAGTGAGGTGTATCATATCATACTGTAACTACCATGTAGTGAGGTGTAACATATCATACTGTAACTACCATGTAGTGAGGTGTATCATATCATACTGTAACTACCATGCTACCATGTAGTGAGATGTATCATATCATACTGTAACTACCATGTAGTGAGGTGTATCATATCATACTGTAACTACCATGTAGTGAGGTGTAACATATCATACTGTAACTACCATGTAGTGAGGTGTATCATATCATACTGTAACTACCATGTAGTGAGGTGTAACATATCATACTGTAACTACCATGCTACCATGTAGTGAGGTGTATCATATCATACTGTAACTACCATGCTACCATGTAGTGAGGTGTATCATATCATACTGTAACTACCATGTAGTGAGGTGTAACATATCATACTGTAACTACCATGTAGTGAGGTGTATCATATCATACTGTAACTACCATGTAGTGAGGTGTAACATATCATACTGTAACTACCATGCTACCATGTAGTGAGGTGTATCATATCATACTGTAACTACCATGCTACCATGTAGTGAGGTGTATCATATCATACTGTAACTACCATGTAGTGAGGTGTAACATATCATACTGTAACTACCATGCTACCATGTAGTGAGGTGTAACATATCATACTGTAACTACCATGTAGTGAGGTGTATCATATCATACTGTAACTACCATGTAGTGAGGTGTATCATATCATACTGTAACTACCATGTAGTGAGGTGTAACATATCATACTGTAACTACCATGTAGTGAGGTGTATCATATCATACTGTAACTACCATGCTACCATGTAGTGAGATGTATCATATCATACTGTAACTACCATGTAGTGAGGTGTATCATATCATACTGTAACTACCATGTAGTGAGGTGTATCATATCATACTGTAACTACCATGTAGTGAGGTGTAACATATCATACTGTAACTACCATGTAGTGAGGTGTATCATATCATACTGTAACTACCATGCTACCATGTAGTGAGATGTATCATATCATACTGTAACTACCATGTAGTGAGGTGTATCATATCATACTGTAACTACCATGTAGTGAGGTGTATCATATCATACTGTAACTACCATGTAGTGAGGTGTAACATATCATACTGTAACTACCATGCTACCATGTAGTGAGGTGTATCATATCATACTGAAACTACCATGTAGTGAGGTGTAACATATCATACTGTAACTACCATGTAGTGAGGTGTATCATATCATACTGTAACTACCATGCTACCATGTAGTGAGGTGTATCATATCATACTGTAACTACCATGTAGTGAGGTGTATCATATCATACTGTAACTACCATGCTACCATGTAGTGAGGTGTATCATATCATACTGTAACTACCATGTAGTGAGGTGTAACATATCATACTGTAACTACCATGTAGTGAGGTGTATCATATCATACTGTAACTACCATGTAGTGTGGTGTATCATATCATACTGTAACTACCATGTAGTGAGGTGTATCATATCATACTGTAACTACCATGTAGTGAGGTGTATCATATCATACTGTAACTACCATGTAGTGTGGTGTATCATATCATACTGTAACTACCATGTAGTGAGGTGTAACATATCATACTGTAACTACCATGCTACCATGTAGTGAGGTGTATCATACCATACTGTAACTACCATGCTACCATGTAGTGAGGTGTATCATATCATACTGTAACTACCATGTAGTGAGGTGTATCATATCATACTGTAACTACCATGCTACCATGTAGTGAGGTGTATCATATCATACTGTAACTACCATGTAGTGAAGTGTAACATATCATACTGTAACTACCATGCTACCATGTAGTGAGGTTTATCATATAATACTGTAACTACCATGTAGTGAGGTGTATCATATCATACTGTAACTACTATGTAGTGAGGTGTATCATATCATACTGTAATTACCATGCTACCATGTAGTGAGGTGTAACATATCATACTGTAACTACCATGTAGTGAGGTGTATCATATCATACTGTAACTACCATGTAGTGAGGTGTATCATATCATACTGTAACTACCATGTAGTGAGGTGTATCATATCATATTGTAACTACCATGTAGTGAGGTGTATCATATCATACTGTAACTACCATGTAGTGAGGTGTATCATATCATACTGTAACTACCATCTAGTGAGGTGTATCATATCATACTGTAACTACCATGTAGTGAGGTGTATCATATCATACTGTAACTACCATGCTACCATGTAGTGAGGTGTATCATATCATACTGTAACTACCATGCTACCATGTAGTGAGGTGTATCATATCATACTGTAACTACCATGCTACCATGTAGTGAGGTGTATCATATCATACTGTAACTACCATGTAGTGAGGTGTATCATATAATACTGTAACTACCATGTAGTGAGGTTTATCATATCATACTGTAACTACCATGTAGTGAGGTGTATCATATCATACTGTAACTACCATGTAGTGAGGTGTGTCATATCATATTGTAACTACCTTGTAGTGAGGGGTAATATATCATACTGTAACTACCATGTAGTGAGGTGTATCATATCATACTGTAACTACCATGTAGTGAGGTGTATCATATCATACTGTAACTACCATGTAGTGAGGTGTAACATATCATACTGTAACTACCATGTAGTGAGGTGTATCATATCATACTGTAACTACCATGTAGTGAGGTGTAACATATCATACTGTAACTACCATGCTACCATGTAGTGAGGTGTATCATATCATACTGTAACTACCATGTAGTGAGGTGTATCATATCATACTGTAACTACCATGCTACCATGTAGTGAGGTGTATCATATCATACTGTAACTACCATGTAGTGAGGTGTATCATATCATACTGTAACTACCATGCTACCATGTAGTGTGGTGTAACATATCATACTGTAACTACCATGTAGTGAAGTGTAACATATCATACTGTAACTACCATGTAGTGAGGTGTATCATATCATACTGTAACTACCATGTAGTGAGGTGTAACATATCATACTGTAACTACCATGTAGTGAGGTGTATCATATCATACTGTAACTACCATGTAGTGAGGTGTAACATATCATACTGTAACTACCATGCTACCATGTAGTGAGGTGTATCATATCATACTGTAACTACCATGCTACCATGTAGTGAGGTGTATCATATCATACTGTAACTACCATGTAGTGAGGTGTAACATATCATACTGTAACTACCATGCTACCATGTAGTGAGGTGTAACATATCATACTGTAACTACCATGTAGTGAGGTGTATCATATCATACTGTAACTACCATGTAGTGAGGTGTATCATATCATACTGTAACTACCATGTAGTGAGGTGTAACATATCATACTGTAACTACCATGTAGTGAGGTGTATCATATCATACTGTAACTACCATGCTACCATGTAGTGAGATGTATCATATCATACTGTAACTACCATGTAGTGAGGTGTATCATATCATACTGTAACTACCATGTAGTGAGGTGTAACATATCATACTGTAACTACCATGTAGTGAGGTGTATCATATCATACTGTAACTACCATGTAGTGAGGTGTAACATATCATACTGTAACTACCATGCTACCATGTAGTGAGGTGTATCATATCATACTGTAACTACCATGCTACCATGTAGTGAGGTGTATCATATCATACTGTAACTACCATGTAGTGAGGTGTAACATATCATACTGTAACTACCATGTAGTGAGGTGTATCATATCATACTGTAACTACCATGTAGTGAGGTGTAACATATCATACTGTAACTACCATGCTACCATGTAGTGAGGTGTATCATATCATACTGTAACTACCATGCTACCATGTAGTGAGGTGTATCATATCATACTGTAACTACCATGTAGTGAGGTGTAACATATCATACTGTAACTACCATGCTACCATGTAGTGAGGTGTAACATATCATACTGTAACTACCATGTAGTGAGGTGTATCATATCATACTGTAACTACCATGTAGTGAGGTGTATCATATCATACTGTAACTACCATGTAGTGAGGTGTAACATATCATACTGTAACTACCATGTAGTGAGGTGTATCATATCATACTGTAACTACCATGCTACCATGTAGTGAGATGTATCATATCATACTGTAACTACCATGTAGTGAGGTGTATCATATCATACTGTAACTACCATGTAGTGAGGTGTATCATATCATACTGTAACTACCATGTAGTGAGGTGTAACATATCATACTGTAACTACCATGTAGTGAGGTGTATCATATCATACTGTAACTACCATGCTACCATGTAGTGAGATGTATCATATCATACTGTAACTACCATGTAGTGAGGTGTATCATATCATACTGTAACTACCATGTAGTGAGGTGTATCATATCATACTGTAACTACCATGTAGTGAGGTGTAACATATCATACTGTAACTACCATGCTACCATGTAGTGAGGTGTATCATATCATACTGAAACTACCATGTAGTGAGGTGTAACATATCATACTGTAACTACCATGTAGTGAGGTGTATCATATCATACTGTAACTACCATGCTACCATGTAGTGAGGTGTATCATATCATACTGTAACTACCATGTAGTGAGGTGTATCATATCATACTGTAACTACCATGCTACCATGTAGTGAGGTGTATCATATCATACTGTAACTACCATGTAGTGAGGTGTAACATATCATACTGTAACTACCATGTAGTGAGGTGTATCATATCATACTGTAACTACCATGTAGTGTGGTGTATCATATCATACTGTAACTACCATGTAGTGAGGTGTATCATATCATACTGTAACTACCATGTAGTGAGGTGTATCATATCATACTGTAACTACCATGTAGTGTGGTGTATCATATCATACTGTAACTACCATGTAGTGAGGTGTAACATATCATACTGTAACTACCATGCTACCATGTAGTGAGGTGTATCATACCATACTGTAACTACCATGCTACCATGTAGTGAGGTGTATCATATCATACTGTAACTACCATGTAGTGAGGTGTATCATATCATACTGTAACTACCATGTAGTGAGGTGTATCATATCATACTGTAACTACCATGTAGTGAAGTGTAACATATCATACTGTAACTACCATGCTACCATGTAGTGAGGTTTATCATATAATACTGTAACTACCATGTAGTGAGGTGTATCATATCATACTGTAACTACTATGTAGTGAGGTGTATCATATCATACTGTAACTACCATGCTACCATGTAGTGAGGTGTAACATATCATACTGTAACTACCATGTAGTGAGGTGTATCATATCATACTGTAACTACCATGTAGTGAGGTGTAACATATCATACTGTAACTACCATGTAGAGAGGTGTATCATATCATATTGTAACTACCATGTAGTGAGGTGTATCATATCATACTGTAACTACCATGTAGTGAGGTGTATCATATCATACTGTAACTACCATCTAGTGAGGTGTATCATATCATACTGTAACTACCATGTAGTGAGGTGTATCATATCATACTGTAACTACCATGCTACCATGTAGTGAGGTGTATCATATCATACTGTAACTACCATGCTACCATGTAGTGAGGTGTATCATATCATACTGTAACTACCATGCTACCATGTAGTGAGGTGTATCATATCATACTGTAACTACCATGTAGTGAGGTGTATCATATAATACTGTAACTACCATGTAGTGAGGTTTATCATATCATACTGTAACTACCATGTAGTGAGGTGTATCATATCATACTGTAACTACCATGTAGTGAGGTGTGTCATATCATATTGTAACTACCTTGTAGTGAGGGGTAATATATCATACTGTAACTACCATGTAGTGAGGTGTATCATATCATACTGTAACTACCATGTAGTGAGGTGTATCATATCATACTGTAACTACCATGTAGTGAGGTGTAACATATCATACTGTAACTACCATGTAGTGAGGTGTATCATATCATACTGTAACTACCATGTAGTGAGGTGTAACATATCATACTGTAACTACCATGCTACCATGGAAGAGGTGTATCATATCGTACTGTAACTACCATGCTACCGTGTAGTGAGGTGTATCATATCATACTGTAACTACCATGCTACCATGTAGTGAGGTGTATCATATCATACTGTAACTACCATGTAGTGAGGTGTATCATATCATACTGTAACTACCATGCTACCATGTAGTGAGGTGTATCATATCATACTGTAACTACCATGCTACCATGTAGTGAGGTGTATCATATCATACTGTAACTACCATGTAGTGAGGTGTATCATATCATACTGTAACTACCATGTAGTGTGGTGTATCATATCATACTGTAACTACCATGTAGTGAGGTGTATCGTATCATACTGTAACTACCATGTAGTGAGGTGTATCATATCATACTGTAACTACCATGCTACCATGTAGTGAGGTGTATCATATCATACTGTAACTACCATGCTACCATGTAGTGAGATGTATCATATCATACTGTAACTACCATGTAGTGAGGTGTATCATGTCATACTGTAACTACCATGTAGTGAGGTGTATCATGTCATACTGTATCTACCATGTAGTGAGGTGTATCATATCATACTGTAACTACCATGTAGTGAGGTGTATCATATCATACTGTAACTACCATGCTACCATGTAGTGAGGTGTAACATATCATACTGTAACTACCATGCTACCGTGTAGTGAGGTGTATCATATCATACTGTAACTACCATGTAGTGAGGTGTATCATATCATACTGTAACTACCATGTAGTGAGGTGTATCATATCATACTGTAACTACCATGCTACCATGTAGTGAGGTGTATCATATCATACTGTAACTACCATGCTACCATGTAGTGAGGTGTATCATATCATACTGTAACTACCATGTAGTGAGGTGTATCATATCATACTGTAACTACCATGTAGTGTGGTGTATCATATCATACTGTAACTACCATGCTACCATGTAGTGAGGTGTATCATATCATACTGCAACTACCATGCTACCATGTAGTGAGATGTATCATATCATACTGTAACTACCATGTAGTGAGGTGTATCATATCATACTGTAACTACCATGTAGCGAGGTGTATCATGTCATACTGTATCTACCATGTAGTGAGGTGTATCATATCATACTGTAACTACCATGTAGTGAGGTGTATCATATCATACTGTAACTACCATGCTACCATGTAGTGAGGTGTAACATATCATACTGTAACTACCATGCTACCGTGTAGTGAGGTGTATCATATCATACTGTAACTACCATGCTACCATGTAGTGAGGTGTATCATATCATACTGTAACTACCATGTAGTGAGGTGTATCATATCATACTGTAACTACCATGGAAGAGGTGTATCATATCGTACTGTAACTACCATGCTACCATGTAGTGAGGTGTATCATATCATACTGTAACTACCATGCTACCATGTAGTGAGGTGTATCATATCATACTGTAACTACCATGTAGTGAGGTGTATCATATCATACTGTAACTACCATGTAGTGAGGTGTATCATATCATACTGTAACTACCATGCTACCATGGAAGAGGTGTATCATATCGTACTGTAACTACCATGCTACCATGGAAGAGGTGTATCATATCATACTGTAACTACCATGCTACCATGTAGTGAGGTGTATCATATCATACTGTAACTACCATGCTACCATGGAAGAGGTGTATCATATCGTACTGTAACTACCATGCTACCATGGAAGAGGTGTATCATATCGTACTGTAACTACCATGCTACCATGGAAGAGGTGTATCATATCATACTGTAACTACCATGCTACCATGTAGTGAGGTGTATCATATCATACTGTAACTACCATGCTACCATGTAGTGAGGTGTATCATATCATACTGTAACTACCATGCTACCATGGAAGAGGTGTATCATATCGTACTGTAACTACCATGCTACCATGGAAGAGGTGTATCATATCGTACTGTAACTACCATGCTACCATGGAAGAGGTGTATCATATCGTACTGTAACTACCATGCTACCATGGAAGAGGTGTATCATATCATACTGTAACTACCATGCTACCATGTAGTGAGGTGTATCATATCATACTGTAACTACCATGCTACCATGGATGAGGTGTATCATATCATACTGTAACTACCATGCTACCATGGAAGAGGTGTATCATATCGTACTGTAACTACCATGCTACCATGGAAGAGGTGTATCATATCATACTGTAACTACCATGCTACCATGTAGTGAGGTGTATCATATCATACTGTAACTACCATGCTACCATGGAAGAGGTGTATCATATCATACTGTAACTACCATGCTACCATGGAAGAGGTGTATCATATCGTACTGTAACTACCATGCTACCATGGAAGAGGTGTATCATATCGTACTGTAACTACCATGCTACCATGGAAGAGGTGTATCATATCGTACTGTAACTACCATGCTACCATGGAAGAGGTGTATCATATCGTACTGTAACTACCATGCTACCATGGAAGAGGTGTATCATATCATACTGTAACTACCATGCTACCATGTAGTGAGGTGTATCATATCATACTGTAACTACCATGCTACCATGGAAGAGGTGTATCATATCATACTGTAACTACCATGCTACCATGGAAGAGGTGTATCATATCGTACTGTAACTACCATGCTACCATGGAAGAGGTGTATCATATCGTACTGTAACTACCATGCTACCATGGAAGAGGTGTATCATATCGTACTGTAACTACCATGCTACCATGGAAGAGGTGTATCATATCGTACTGTAACTACCATGCTACCATGGAAGAGGTGTATCATATCATACTGTAACTACCATGCTACCATGTAGTGAGGTGTATCATATCATACTGTAACTACCATGCTACCATGGAAGAGGTGTATCATATCATACTGTAACTACCATGCTACCATGGAAGGTGTATCATCATCGTACTGTAACTACCATGCTACCATGGAAGAGGTGTATCATATCGTACTGTAACTACCATGCTACCATGGAAGAGGTGTATCATATCGTACTGTAACTACCATGCTACCATGGAAGAGGTGTATCATATCGTACTGTAACTACCATGCTACCATGGAAGAGGTGTATCATATCGTACTGTAACTACCATGCTACCATGGAAGAGGTGTATCATATCATACTGTAACTACCATGCTACCATGGAAGAGGTGTATCATATCGTACTGTAACTACCATGCTACCATGGAAGAGGTGTATCATATCGTACTGTAACTACCATGCTACCATGGAAGAGGTGTATCATATCATACTGTAACTACCATGCTACCATGGAAGAGGTGTATCATATCGTACTGTAACTACCATGCTACCATGGAAGAGGTGTATCATATCGTACTGTAACTACCATGCTACCATGGAAGAGGTGTATCATATCGTACTGTAACTACCATGCTACCATGGAAGAGGTGTATCATATCGTACTGTAACTACCATGCTACCATGGAAGAGGTGTATCATATCGTACTGTAACTACCATGCTACCATGGAAGAGGTGTATCATATCGTACTGTAACTACCATGCTACCATGTAGTGAGGTGTATCATATCATACTGTAACTACCATGCTACCATGGAAGAGGTGTGGTCTGCATTAATTCCTTCCTATACGCTGTAAATCCAATGCATAAAAGGAGAGAGACAAAGGAGACAGAGACAGAGAGGGATAGAGAACGAGACCACAGCGTACTGAGAAAATACAAAGTCTGTAGACTCACAGAGAGAAATATCTCCCTGCCTCCCTCTCTCTTTCCTTTCCTTTCCTCCCAGCCTCCCTCCCTCCTTCCTTACCTGCCTGCCTCCCTCCCTCTCTCCTTCCTTGCCTGCCTCCCTCCCTCCTTGCCTGCCTCCCTCCCTCCCTCTCTCCTTCCTTGCCTCCCTCTCTCCTTCCTTGCCTGCCTGCCTCCCTCTCTCCTTCCTTGCCTGCCTGCCTGCCTCCCTCCCTCCCTCTCTCCTTCCTTACCTGCCTGCCTCCCTCCGTTCCTCCGTCCCTGCCTCCCTCCCTCCCTCCCTCTCTCCTTCCTTCCTTGCCTGCCTCCCTCCCTCTCTCCCTCTCTCCTTCCTTACATCCCTCCCTCCCTCTCTCCTTCCTTCCTTGCCTGCCTCCCTCTCTCCTTCCTTCCTTGCCTGCCTCCCTCCCTCCCTCCTTCCGTGCCTGCTTAACTCCCTCCCTCCCTTTAATGTAAATAGCCACTGAACCATTCAGACACTGAACCATTCCTGTGTGAAAGCCTCTACCTCAGCATCTGATCAGCTCAGGTTCAGGTCAGGTCACCTCATATATCACGTTGATTCAGCCGTGCAATAACACA
>NW_024608086.1:45000-48170 GCF_018296145.1 Oncorhynchus tshawytscha
GTCTGTTTCTCCCTCTCTCTGTCTGTTTCTCCCTCTCTGACTCTCTCTCTGTCTGTTTCTCCCTCTCTGACTCTCTCTCTGTCTGTTTCTCCCTCTCTGACTCTCTCTCTGTCTGTTTCTCCCTCTCTGACTCTCTCTGTCTGTTTCTCCCTCTCTGACTCTCTCTCTGTCTGTTTCTCCCTCTCTGACTCTCTCTCTGTCTGTTTCTCCCTCTCTGACTCTCTCTCTGTCTGTTTCTCCCTCTCTGACTCTCTCTCTGTCTGTTTCTCCCTCTCTGACTCTCTCTCTGTCTGTTTCTCCCTCTCTGACTCTCTCTCTGTCTGTTTCTCCCTCTCTGACTCTCTCTCTGTCTGTTTCTCCCTCTCTCTCTCTCTCTCTCTGTCTGTTTCTCCCTCTCTGACTCTCTCTGTCTGTTTCTCCCTCTCTGACTCTCTCTCTGTCTGTTTCTCCCTCTCTGACTCTCTCTCTGTCTGTTTCTCCCTCTCTGACTCTCTCTCTGTCTGTTTCTCCCTCTCTGACTCTCTCTCTGTCTGTTTCTCCCTCTCTGACTCTCTCTCTGTCTGTTTCTCCCTCTCTGACTCTCTCTCTGTCTGTTTCTCCCTCTCTGACTCTCTCTGTCTGTTTCTCCCTCTCTGACTCTCTCTCTGTCTGTTTCTCCCTCTCTGACTCTCTCTGTCTGTTTCTCCCTCTCTGACTCTCTCTCTGTCTGTTTCTCCCTCTCTGACTCTCTCTCTGTCTGTTTCTCCCTCTCTGACTCTCTCTCTGTCTGTTTCTCCCTCTCTGACTCTCTCTCTGTCTGTTTCTCCCTCTCTGACTCTCTCTCTGTCTGTTTCTCCCTCTCTGACTCTCTCTGTCTGTTTCTCCCTCTCTGACTCTCTCTCTGTCTGTTTCTCTCCCTCTCTGTCTGTTTCTCCTCTCTGACTCTCTCTGTCTGTTTCTCCCTCTCTGACTCTCTCTCTGTCTGTTTCTCCCTCTCTGACTCTCTCTCTGTCTGTTTCTCCCTCTCTGACTCTCTCTCTGTCTGTTTCTCCCTCTCTGACTCTCTCTGTCTGTTTCTCGCTCTCTGACTCTCTCTCTGTCTGTTTCTCCCTCTCTGACTCTCTCTCTGTCTGTTTCTCCCTCTCTGACTCTCTCTCTGTCTGTTTCTCCCTCTCTGACTCTCTCTGTCTGTCTGTTTCTCCTCTCTGTCTGACTCTCTCTCTGTCTGTTTCTCCCTCTCTGACTCTCTCTCTGTCTGTTTCTCCCTCTCTGACTCTCTCTCTGTCTGTTTCTCCCTCTCTGACTCTCTCTGTCTGTCTGTTTCTCCTCTCTGACTCTCTCTGTCTGTTTCTCCCTCTCTGACTCTCTCTCTGTCTGTTTCTCCCTCTCTGACTCTCTCTCTGTCTGTTTCTCCCTCTCTGACTCTCTCTGTCTGTTTCTCCCTCTCTGACTCTCTCTCTGTCTGTTTCTCCCCTCTGACTCTCTCTCTGTCTGTTTCTCCCTCTCTGACTCTCTCTGTCTGTTTCTCCCTCTCTGACTCTCTCTCTGTCTGTTTCTCCCTCTCTGACTCTCTCTGTCTGTCTGTTTCTCCCTCTCTGACTCTCTCTGTCTGTTTCTCCCTCTCTGCTCTATATCTCTCTGTCTGTTTCTCCCTCTCTGACTCTCTCTCTGTCTGTTTCTCCCTCTCTGACTCTCTCTCTGTCTGTTTCTCCCTCTCTGACTCTCTCTCTGTCTGTTTCTCCCTCTCTGGCTCTCTCTCTGTCTGTTTCTCCCTCTCTGACTCTCTCTGTCTGTTTCTCCCTCTCTGACTCTCTCTCTGTCTGTTTCTCCCTCTCTGACTCTCTCTGTCTGTTTCTCCTCTCTGACTCTCTCTCTGTCTGTTTCTCCCTCTCTGACTCTCTCTCTGTCTGTTTCTCCCTCTCTGACTCTCTCTCTGTCTGTTTCTCCCTCTCTGACTCTCTCTCTGTCTGTTTCTCCTCTCTGACTCTCTCTCTGTCTGTTTCTCCTCTCTGACTCTCTCTCTGTCTGTTTCTCCCTCTCTGACTCTCTCTCTGTCTGTTTCTCCCTCTCTGACTCTCTCTCTGTCTGTTTCTCCCTCTCTGACTCTCTCTCTGTCTGTTTCTCCCTCTCTGACTCTCTCTCTGTCTGTTTCTCCCTCTCTGACTCTCTCTCTGTCTGTTTCTCCCTCTCTGACTCTCTCTGTCTGTTTCTCCCTCTCTGACTCTCTCTCTGTCTGTTTCTCCCTCTCTGACTCTCTCTCTGTCTGTTTCTCCCTCTCTGACTCTCTCTCTGTCTGTTTCTCCCTCTCTGACTCTCTCTCTGTCTGTTTCTCCTCTCTGACTCTCTCTCTGTCTGTTTCTCCCTCTCTGACTCTCTCTCTGTCTGTTTCTCCCTCTCTGACTCTCTCTGTCTGTCTGTTTCTCCCTCTCTGACTCTCTCTCTGTCTGTTTCTCCCTCTCTGACTCTCTCTGTCTGTTTCTCCCTCTCTGACTCTCTCTCTGTCTGTTTCTCCCTCTCTGACTCTCTCTCTGTCTGTTTCTCCCTCTCTGACTCTCTCTGTCTGTTTCTCCCTCTCTGACTCTCTCTCTGTCTGTTTCTCCCTCTCTGACTCTCTCTCTGTCTGTTTCTCCTCTGACTCTCTGTCTGTCTGTTTCTCCCTCTCTGACTCTCTCTCTGTCTGTTTCTCCCTCTCTGACTCTCTCTCTGTCTGTTTCTCCCTCTCTGACTCTCTCTCTCTGTCTGTTTCTCCCTCTCTGACTCTCTCTCTGTCTGTTTCTCCCTCTCTGCTCTCTCTCTGTCTGTTTCTCCTCTCTGACTCTCTCTCTGTTTGTTTCTCCCCTCTCTGACTCTCTCTCTGTCTGTTTCTCCTCTCTGACTCTCTCTCTGTCTGTTTCTCCCTCTCTGACTCTCTCTCTGTCTCTTCATTCTCTCTTTCATTTTTTCTTTTCCTGTCTGTCTCTTTGTCTTTCTTGCTTTCTTCTTCTTATCTGTTTTCTCTTCCTCCTTTCTTCATTTCTCTTTCTCTCTCTTTCTCTTTTCCTTTCTTCTTCTTCTGCTTCCTATTTTCTTTCTCTCTGCTGCTTTCTTCTTCCTTTCTCTCTACTTTCTTCCCTTCCTGTCTGTACGTTTCTTCCTTTTCTCTCTTCCTGTTTCTATCTTCTTCCTCCTTCTCTTCTATCGTTTCTCTTTCT
>NW_024608087.1:0-48389 GCF_018296145.1 Oncorhynchus tshawytscha
CAAAAATGCATGGGAAGTCATTGGCATCGGACAAACCATATACACATTGGCCAATACCACCCAATTCGGCGTAAATTCGTGCAAAGTGTATTGCAACTGCCATATGGCGATTGCCTATTGTAACACTTTAAAATTCAACAGGTGGCGAATTCGCTCCACCATGGTTTTTCATATTGGAAAATGGCACCCAAGTCAACATCCAAAAGCAAAATTTTGAAAAAATGATTTTTTGTCAAAAACTTATCACCCCTTAAAAAAGTGCTTTCTGGACCGTTTTTCGAAATTCTTTCGATTTTTTTGTCAATTACACATGTGTAAGAACTGTATGAATATACTTTTGTCCAATTTTATCATCATATTTTTTTTTTTTTTTTACATGGGCATAAGTAATATGTTTTGTCCACTTTCAATATGATTTCATAGGAAGTCAAAAGTCAAAAGTCAAAAATGTCAAAATTTTGTAAAAAACTTCACACACCCTTAAAAAAGTGCTTTCTGGACCGTTTTTCGAAATTCTTTCGATTTTTTTGTCAATTACACATGTGTAAGAACTGTATGAATATACTTTTGTCCAATTTTATCATCATATTTTTTTTTTTTTTTTACATGGGCATAAGTAATATGTTTTGTCCACTTTCAATATGATTTCATAGGAAGTCAAAAGTCAAAAGTCAAAAATGTCAAAATTTTGTAAAAACTTCACACACCCTTAAAAAGTGCTTTCTGGACCGTTTTTTGTAATTTTGTGTCAATTACACACGTATAAGAACTGTATCAACATACTTTAGTTGTATTCTACCATATGAAATTTGACATGCTCTCAAAAATGCAAAATTGACTGGCCTGATGAACACAGGATGGCCGAGCAGTGATAGTTGTTCCTTTCCATCACTCGTTGTGTTGATTTCATCATGTCCATTTGGTGATGTCTTTTCACATACAATCATATTGCAAGTGCACGTGCATTTGCAATATGGTTCAATGGGCATTTACCATATGAAATTTGACATGCTCAAAAATCCTGCAGAAATGCAAAATTGACTGGCCAGATGAACTCGGGATGGCCTGGCAGTGATAGTTGCTCCTTTCCATCGCTCGTTGTGTTGACTTCATCCTGTCCATTTTGTGATGTCTTTTCACATACAATCATATTGCAAGTGCACGTGCATTTGCAATATGGTTCAATGGGCATTTACCATATGAAATTTGACATGCTCAAAAATGCAAAATTGACTGGCCTGATGAACACAGGATGGCCGAGCAGTGATAGTTGTTCCTTTCCATCACTCGTTGTGTTGATTTCATCATGTCCATTTGGTGATGTCTTTTCACATACAATCATATTGCAAGTGCACGTGCATTTGCAATATGGTTCAATGGGCATTTACCATATGAAATTTGACATGCTCAAAAATCCTGCAGAAATGCAAAATTGACTGGCCAGATGAACTCGGGATGGCCTGGCAGTGATAGTTGCTCCTTTCCATCGCTCGTTGTGTTGACTTCATCCTGTCCATTTTGTGATGTCTTTTCACATACAATCATATTGCAAGTGCACGTGCATTTGCAATATGGTTCAATGGGCATTTACCATATGAAATTTGACATGCTCAAAAATGCAAAATTGACTGGCCTGATGAACACAGGATGGCCGAGCAGTGATAGTTGTTCCTTTCCATCACTCGTTGTGTTGATTTCATCATGTCCATTTGGTGATGTCTTTTCACATACAATCATATTGCAAGTGCACGTGCATTTGCAATATGGTTCAATGGGCATTTACCATATGAAATTTGACATGCTCAAAAATCCTGCAGAAATGCAAAATTGACTGGCCAGATGAACTCGGGATGGCCTGGCAGTGATAGTTGCTCCTTTCCATCGCTCGTTGTGTTGACTTCATCCTGTCCATTTTGTGATGTCTTTTCACATACAATCATATTGCAAGTGCACGTGCATTTGCAATATGGTTCAATGGGCATTTACCATATGAAATTTGACATGCTCAAAAATGCAAAATTGACTGGCCTGATGAACACAGGATGGCCGAGCAGTGATAGTTGTTCCTTTCCATCACTCGTTGTGTTGATTTCATCATGTCCATTTGGTGATGTCTTTTCACATACAATCATATTGCAAGTGCACGTGCATTTGCAATATGGTTCAATGGGCATTTACCATATGAAATTTGACATGCTCAAAAATCCTGCAGAAATGCAAAATTGACTGGCCAGATGAACTCGGGATGGCCTGGCAGTGATAGTTGCTCCTTTCCATCGCTCGTTGTGTTGACTTCATCCTGTCCATTTTGTGATGTCTTTTCACATACAATCATATTGCAAGTGCACGTGCATTTGCAATATGGTTCAATGGGCATTTACCATATGAAATTTGACATGCTCAAAAATGCTCAAAAATGAATTGACTGGCCTGATGAACACAGGATGGCCGAGCAGTGATAGTTGTTCCTTTCCATCACTCGTTGTGTTGATTTCATCATGTCCATTTGGTGATGTCTTTTCACATACAATCATATTGCAAGTGCACGTGCATTTGCAATATGGTTCAATGGGCATTTACCATATGAAATTTGACATGCTCAAAAATCATGCAGAAATGCAAAATTGACTGGCCAGATGAACTCGGGATGGCCTGGCAGTGATAGTTGCTCCTTTCCATCGCTCGTTGTGTTGACTTCATCCTGTCCATTTTGTGATGTCTTTTCACATACAATCATATTGCAAGTGCACGTGCATTTGCAATATGGTTCAATGGGCATTTACCATATGAAATTTGACATGCAAAAATCAAAAATGCAAAATTGACTGGCCTGATGAACACAGGATGGCCGAGCAGTGATAGTTGTTCCTTTCCATCACTCGTTGTGTTGATTTCATCATGTCCATTTGGTGATGTCTTTTCACATACAATCATATTGCAAGTGCACGTGCATTTGCAATATGGTTCAATGGGCATTTACCATATGAAATTTGACATGCTCAAAAATCCTGCAGAAATGCAAAATTGACTGGCCAGATGAACTCGGGATGGCCGGGCAGTGATAGTTGTTCCTTTCCATCACTCGTTGTGTTGATTTCATCATGTCCATTTGGTGGTGTTTTTTCACTATAGAATCATATTGCAAATGCACGTGCATTGTTGTGCAACTGGTAACCCAAAAATAAAAATATGGTGATTTCATTATGTCCATTTGTTTATGTTTTCTTACTTTTGCAAAGTCACTGTGCATTTGCAATATGGTTCAATGGGCAGGTACCATCACGAATTTGTCATGCTATAAAAATGCTGCAGGAATGTGAAATTGATTGCCCCGATGAACACAGGATGGCCGAGCAGTGATAGTTGTTCCTTTCCATCACTCGTTGTGTTGATTTCATCATGTCCATTTGGTGATGTCTTTTCACATACAATCATATTGCAAGTGCACGTGCATTTGCAATATGGTTCAATGGGCATTTACCATATGAAATTTGACATGCTCAAAAATCATGCAGAAATGCAAAATTGACTGGCCAGATGAACTCGGGATGGCCTGGCAGTGATAGTTGCTCCTTTCCATCGCTCGTTGTGTTGACTTCATCCTGTCCATTTTGTGATGTCTTTTCACATACAATCATATTGCAAGTGCACGTGCATTTGCAATATGGTTCAATGGGCATTTACCATATGAAATTTGACATGCTCAAAAATGCAAAATTGACTGGCCTGATGAACACAGGATGGCCGAGCAGTGATAGTTGTTCCTTTCCATCACTCGTTGTGTTGATTTCATCATGTCCATTTGGTGGTGTTTTTTCACTATAGAATCATATTGCAAATGCACGTGCGTTGTTGTGCAACTGGTAACCCAAAAATAAAAATATGGTTGTAAATGCATTTACCGGGACTCCTATTGTCCATGCCCGCTATGGGAGTACCCTACTACGACCCTCTATCCATGGGGGCCGCCCTGAGTGCTTTATGGACTGTTTAAAATAGGCACCTGGTAACCCAAAAATAAAAATATGGTTGTAAAATGCAAGCGAGCTACGGTCAAGCGGGATATCTCGTTGAACTCGGCACGGCCTAGGGATTATGGTAATGCCATTGCCTGCTCTCTGTGTCTTTAAGCACCGCACTTTGTCACTCCATCCTTGCTGTGTGTGTGTATGAGAGCTTTTCTTTGACATCTCCTGGGGGAAATGACTGATTTACAGTTTAGGAGGGTTACCTAGTCACACATATGAAGTTTTGGAGAGATGTGACTTTTCTAACCCTTCAAAACAGACAGTGTGACCCAATTAAAGGCACTTCCGGTTGGCACAGGAAGCTATAAGTCAACACATGTCTTGACTGACATAGAAACCTACAGAATCCTGAGTTTTAAGTCTTTAAGTTAAGAATTGACCTATCTACGATCTACACAGTGTTGAATGGGGTCATGTACATCAAAACACCTTTTGGGTCAATTTAACCACTTCCGTTTGCTCCAGGAAGCTTAGAATCGACACAGGTAGACCTCATAGTGGTCTGATGGACTGTTACTGAAGACAGGTTCATAAGGCATTCATAACCCACATAGGCTTCAGGTTGAATTTAGGAGTGCAGGCAATGTATTCCTATGGGGAGAGAAGTCAATGCAAACTTTTTGATGTAAACACCTTCTTTTAACTGTTAAGGGTTAATGCCACAGGGTCAAGGTTAGGCTTGCACGGATCGGGAGGACCTTAGGAACGTACCTGAGGTCGAATTGTGCTTCTCACCCTAACGGTTCTCTCACTGCCACCCAAAATCAAATGACATTGTGGGGCAGGCTTCATTTTGGGCCTTCTTTTTTTCAAGGTCGCTGCACTCAGAACGAGCTACGGTCAAGCGGGGCGTCTCGTTGAACTCGGCACAGTCTGGAGACTATGGTGATGCCATTTTTTGTGTTGATTTCAGAATGCCATTTTGGTGATGGTCCCTCTCCGTTTAAACACATTGCAAATGTACAAAAGTCAACTAGCAAGTCAGTGTCCATCAGTCAATTAGATGTCATTATGACACCAAACTGATATCAATTAACACCAAACCCACTTTTTCCTACTCATTTAGAAGCCAACTATCACATATGTCAGAGCAGGCCCATAATTCACAGCGCCTTCGGTTTAAAACATAATAAAAACGTAAAACACATAGTTACGTTCTAGCTGCGGGTCCAGGTCGGACATTATGTGAAGGCCTATGTGAGGCGACCCCGAATCCCGAGTTTCGGCTCGATAGGTCCTTCGGTGCCCGAGTAAAACCCTAATTGGTGCTGAAAATCCACTTTTTCCATGCCTTGCTACGGGGTCCTTGAATGAGCTATCGGACAGAAACGTTGGGGTCTGTCTCTATGGGCCGAGCCGGTTTCAATGCACCTAGCCTTGCGTCTCTGAGACTTTTCTAAATGTCGTCATTTTCGTAATGGTCAAAATGAATTGAAATCATTGCAAATGTACGAGGCTGTTTCTCGGTCCGAGAACCTTCTAGAGCCACCTAACTCACCACGCACCATCGACCTGAGGTCTAGAACAGGTTTCTAAAGTTTCGGAACTCTAGGTCTGACGGTTCTTTTTAGCTCGAACAAAGCTAACTATTGCAGTCACTGTCTGTCTCTACGCACCCCAATACGTCCCTCCTTCCAAGTTGTGTTTTAGTGTGATTTATTTTTCCTTTGAAATTTTATGGGAAAAATGACTGATTTACAGTTCATGGGGGTTGCCTAATCACATATATGAAGTTTTGGAAAGATCTGACTTTTTAACCCCTCGAAACAGCCCCTGAGACACCAATTATGACACTTCCGGTTGGCACAGGAAGCTATAAGTCAACACATATCCTCATTGGGGTATGCTGTTACAGAATCCTGAGTTTTAAGTCTTTACGTTAAGAATTGACTGATTTACACAGGGTTGAATGCACTATGTCTATCAAACTGCAGGCAGGGTATGGATATACACTTTTAGGGGATTTGAACCACTTCCGGTTGGTCTAGGAAGCTTAGAATCAACACAGGTAGACCTCATAGTGGCCTGATGGACTGTTACCGAAGACAGGTTCATACGGCATTCATAACCCATATAGACTCCAGGTTGAATTTAGGGTGCAGGCAATGTATTCCTATGGGGAGAGAAGTCAATGCAAACTGTTTGATGTAAACACCTTCTTTTAACTGTAAGGGTTAATGCCACACGGTCAAGGTTAGGCTTGCACGGATCGGGAGGACCTTAGGAACATTCCTGTGGTTGAATTTTCCTTCTAAACCTAACGGTTCTGCTCACTGTCACCCAAAATCAAATGACATTGTGGGGCAGGCTTCATTTTGGGCCTACTTTTTCAAATGGTCGCTGCGCCCAGACCGAGCGAGCTACGGTCAAGCGGGATATCTCGTTGAACTCGGCACAGCCTAGGGATTATGGTAATGCCATTGCCTGCTCTCTGTGTTTTTAGTGTTTATTCCATCCTTGCTGTGTGTTTATAGTTCTTTGACATCTCCTGGGGGAAATGACTGATTTACAGTTTAGCAGGGTTACCTTGTCACACATATGAAGTTTTGGAGAGATGTGACTTTTCAATGTAAACATATGACAGTGCCAATAATGCCTAAATATTTGTCATTTCACAGACAACAACACAAGACATGAATGTTTAACACTGACATAAGTGACAAACTAAAATAAACCTTAAAAATTGACAACACAAAGAATTACTCACTAGTTATTTAGTAAAACAGAACAAACCTTTCCATTATAAAGAATCACACCAAAATAGGAAATTGAACAGACAGTTAGACTAAATTAGACACATTTTACACTTCTAAAATTTATATAAGCACACCAAAATTGAAAATCAAACCAAACAAAATCAGAACAGTGTAAATGTGAGAGTCTATAACAATCTACATGACTATTTGGAAGAGGAAGTCTTGTTGTTGGTCGGCTCCCCTTCCTTCGAGCTGCATCAGGGATCCCCTCCTCCCTTTTGCACCTTCTCCTGCAGCTTTAACCTCCTTGAGGCAATTGAATTTTTTAGTCGGACTTTATTTGAGTTTAGTTGTTGCATCCCTTTTAATGTGACAATGGGGATGGTGGGGGACTTGAGCTTCACTTTGGGGGGTGAGACTAGCATGGGGCTGATGGCGACCACCATGTGGCGTCTGCAGATGCTGCTTCCTCTTTGGGGAAGTTGCATCTCCACCTGAGGATTGGTCACCTTTTTTGTGTTCTTTCAGAGCAAACACAAATTAGATATATCTCAGAATTAAACACTTGACAAATTTACAAGTACATTTTGATAATCGAATGTGTCCTGTCAGAAAATCTAATCTTACTGAGGTTGTCTGGCCATAACACCAAAAACATTTGAAGTTTCCATTCTGTTCCTCATCTTCATCCTCTTCCTCCTCTTCCAGTCCCCAGAGGACGTGCCAGACTCCTTTACATCACCTTGGTCTCTTCAGGGGTGGTGCTATTGCGGAAGGGAGGCATAGTTACGTTCTCACCTTCTGCTTTCTTTCTCCTGAGGTTGAGGGCTGGTTCTCTGAGGCGACTGTGTTGTCTTCCCCCTTCAGTGCAGCCTCAAAGAGTGCCCTGGTTTCATTTGTGGGTTGATTTAAATTCATGGCATAATATTTGTCTGAAATGTCTTTTTGGCACATGAAGTTGGCCACCCTTTCCCTGTCAACCTTTGGGAGCATGTTTTTACCTGTAAGACACACACACACACACACAATGCACCTATATGATATTATTGATATTACTTCAAAATAGAATAGGATCTTACAATAATGGTCAAGATTCCTATCTAATCTGACCTACATGAGTGACAATGGATTTTGGTCCTCAGGTCAGTGAACTGAAGGACATTCGGAGACCCATCTCCTTCCACACCTCCCTCAGGTTGGCAGGCAGGTTCTTCATCTGAGTGTTTGTGGAATTTTGAAAAACATGCTCAAAAAGTGCTGGGCCTTCTTTCCCCTAAGAGACAGTGCTTGAATTTGAGGAAGTCGGAAAACCAACTGTACTCCTCCTTTGTCACATCTGGACCATCCGATTTCATCGTCCATTTGTGATTTGTTTCCCCACCTAATAGAAATTGCAACAGAGAATTTGCACAAAAAAACACATTCGCTCCTGCAATTGTTTCCAAAGATAACCAACCAAGCAAACAAACAAATAAACACAGCCAGCTGTATTTCATAGACTTACATTGATCAGATACACCCCAGACTGGTCACATTTTGCCTCCTCCACCTCTTTCACCAACATGTTTTTATATAGGCCTGGTCTGTGGCCGTATATGGATGTAAAGTAGGCACACAGGTACCCATAAAACCGGTACTGATTCCTCTGTGTCCTTGTTTCCTCCAATGTTTCTGTGAACATGAAAATAAAAAAAGGCAGCTTCATAATCCCACTCCATAATGCATTCTATACATCTCTGACGTCTATAAGTGTGTAAAAACAGTGACATCACAGATTGAGAAAAACTTACTCAGCACTTGAGGGATTTTTGCCTTGGCAAGAGACTGGCACTCCAGCAGGCTCTTTTTGGACACAACCTTGCCTTCCTTGTTGTCCTTCACCTTTACCTGGTGAAGGGAAACTGGTCGTCTCATGGACTTGCTAATGCCCTTCATCAACCGGTTGATCCCCCTCCATTGGTTCACGGTCAACCGGCAGCCAGGTGGAGGGGTCTCCTCAGAATATTTAAGAAATGCACCAATAGTCAAGGTGTAGTGGTTGACTGTGGTGATTGCCTTGTTCTTCTGTAGGAATTGAACCCATCTAAAAAACACACACACACACACACACACACACACACACACACACACATTTGCACACACACACAATGCAAAGTTGACTGGCCTACGGGATGGCTTGAACACACAAATCATACAATTAAATACTGTATTGTTGGTTAATGCTTGTGAGGCTACAGAGAAAAAATAATTCTGCTTACTTCCTTATTTTGTCATGGTCTGTCAGGAAAATGAGAGAGGACTGGTAGGTCTCATTCTTCGCCATGTAGTTTAAAAATTGTGTCACCCTCTTGACCTTTGAGGCACAATTTTCACTCAGCTTATAATTTGGATTAGGGCCCTCACAGGTCTTCCTGAATCCCTCGATAAACACACCTAATCAAAAAAACATAACATTTTAGACTAGAATTACAATCTCATGAGGCTACATGAATCAGTCAGGTGGTTTATCATATTATTTTCAAACACAAACTCTTGTCACTATTTGAAGAAACAGTACTTACTCATAGCAGAACCCGGGAAGATCAGTTTGCAGCTAGATCCGGACACTGTAGGCTCCTCTCTCTGGTCCCCTGAACCTGTAGCTTGGTCCTGCTCCTCTTGCTTTGTGTCTGTGTCTGACTCTGCCTGAAAGTTGAGGGCCTTCACCATGCCAATCCCCATCTGCCTTTTCAGCAGCTGGTACTTCTTCCTCACCCTTTGCAGATCAGAGATCAACTTCAGGTTGTCCTCTTTAATGGATTTGTTGGTCTCACTTCTTGTATGCAGTGCCTCATCCCTCTCTTGCACAGCTTTTTTCAGTCGCAGGATTGGTGCATGGCAGTGGCAGGAATCCTCTTTGCAGTCCACTTCCTCCTCTGCTTCTGTAGGTGAACATAACATTTCCTCCTCCTCCGCTTCTTTCCTTACAGTCTCCACAATATCTAAATCTGTCGCCATTGGGATGGCAGGGGTCGATGCCCTCAACACCGCCAGCCTCTCCATCGTCAGCCGTCTCCTAAGGTCCTCTAAAACCTGTCTCCTCTGTGCTCTGTTGAGCTCTGAGTGGGAGTCTATATGCCGGTCTAGTCTGCTAAGATGTGTGGAGCATCCTGACACTGGACACGGCTCCTGCCTGACATTGATGCGGCCCGACTGCCACCTACAAAGGAGTACCCTTTCCTCACTGTTCCTCACAAGGTGTACATACCTAAGGTGCTGACTGAAGCCAATCACAACCTTATAGCATATTGGACATGAGCGCACTGGAGCCATCTATACTATTCTATACTATTCTATGCTATTCTATTGAAAAGGGAAATAAAAGTAAATAAAAAACTTAACACAATCCCTTAAGCAATAAAGAAAGTACAATGCTTCTGGCTGCTTAATTGATACTCATAAATATACATGAAACCACTCCTCACCACTCTAGAATGCTCATCTCCTTGTCAGCTCAAAGTGAAATGCAGCCTATTAGAAAAAAATCACTCTTCTCATTTTAAACACTCCCCAAACTCCTCCCTCTCTCTCTGTCAGCACATGATCAAACTCTGTGTTTTTCCATTTGAGAATGCTCAGGATGAGGCCCCTACTCTGCTTGTAGTCAAATACATTCTATTATAGAAAATACTCCCCAAACTACTATATTGTCATCTCATAGTCAAATTCTCTATTTTCCCATTAAAAACAATCACATTGATGAGACTACTTTTTTTAAATGGCCCCTATGCTCAGACCAAGTGAGCTACATGAATAATGGTTTTTGCACGGTTCCTGCGGTCTGACCGGTCAAAAGTGAGCTACATGAACTAATTTTTTTGCAGATGAACCCTGCGGATCACCGGTCAGTGATAGTTGCTCCTTTCCATGAGATTACGTTGTGTTGACAAATCCTGTCCATTTTGATGTCTTTTCACATACAATCACTGTGGTCAGTGCATTTGCAATATGGTTCAATGGGGATATCTCGTTGAACTCGGCATGCCAAGAATATGGTAATGCCATTGCCTGCTCTCTGTGTCTTTAAGCAACGATTTTTCACTCCATCCTTGCTGTGTGTGTGTGTGAGAGCTTTTCTTTGACATCTTTGGGAGAAATGACTGATTTACAGTTCAGGAGGGTTACCTAGTCACACATATGAAGTTTTGGAGAGATGTGACTTTTCTAACCCTTGGGCATTTACCATATGAAATTTGACATGCTCAAAAATGCAGAAAAAATTGACTGGCCTGATGAACACAGGATGGCCGAGCAGTGATAGTTGTTCCTTTCCATCACCCGTTGTGTTGATTTCATCATGTCCATTTGGTGATGTTTTTCACTATAGAATCATATTGCAAATGCACATGCATTGTTGTGCAACTGGTAACCCAAAAATAAAAACATGGTCCTAAATGCATTTCCGGAAATGCAAAATTGACTGCCAGATATGGGAGTGGCCTGGCAGTGACGGCCCTCTTTCCATGGGGGCCGTCCTGTGTGATTATGGACATTTTAACATGTTCTGATGGATACTCATATTGCTGTGCACCTGTTGCAGGTTTGAACATGTGCAATGGCATTTAACCCAAAAATTAAAATATGCTCCAAAATGCATTTACCGGTCATTCAATATTGAATGCCCGATGAACACAGTCCTTTCCATCACTCGTTGTGTTGATTTCATCATGTCCATTTGGTGATGTCTTTTCACATACAATCATATTGCAAGTGCACGTGCATTTGCAATATGGTTCAATGGGCATTTACCATATGAAATTTGACATGCTCAAAAATGCTGCAAAAATGCAAAATTGACTGGCCTGATGAACACAGGATGGCCGAGCAGTGATAGTTGTTCCTTTCCATCACTCGTTGTGTTGATTTCATCATGTCCATTTGGTGATGTTTTTCACTATAGAATCATATTGCAAATGCACATTTGCATTGTTGTGCAACTGGCATTAACCAAAAATAAAAATATGGTCAAAAAATGCATTTAC
The DNA here is from genome assembly GCF_018296145.1 of Oncorhynchus tshawytscha. NCBI lineage: Eukaryota > Metazoa > Chordata > Actinopteri > Salmoniformes > Salmonidae > Oncorhynchus > Oncorhynchus tshawytscha. The sequence continues at coordinate 11,746 of NW_024608087.1, forward strand.
CGGGACTCCTATTGTCCATGCCCGCAGGGATAGTTGCTCCTTTCCATCTATCCATGGGGGATTTCCTGAGTGCTTTATGGACTGTTTAAAATAGGCACCTGGTAACCCAAAAATAAAAATATGGTGATTTCATTATGTTTATGTTTTCTTACTTTTGCAAAGTCACTGTGCATTTGCAATATGGTTCAATGGGCAGGTACCATCACGAATTTGTCATGCTATAAAAATGCTGCAGGAATGTGAAATTGATTGCCCCGATGAACACAGGATGGCCGAGCAGTGATAGTTGTTCCTTTCCATCACTCGTTGTGTTGATTTCATCATGTCCATTTGGTGATGTCTTTTCACATACAATCATATTGCAAGTGCACGTGCATTTGCAATATGGTTCAATGGGCATTTACCATATGAAATTTGACATGCTCAAAAATCATGCAGAAATGCAAAATTGACTGGCCAGATGAACTCGGGATGGCCTGGCAGTGATAGTTGCTCCTTTCCATCGCTCGTTGTGTTGACTTCATCCTGTCCATTTTGTGATGTCTTTTCACATACAATCATATTGCAAGTGCACGTGCATTTGCAATATGGTTCAATGGGCATTTACCATATGAAATTTGACATGCTCAAAAATCATGCAGAAATGCAAAATTGACTGGCCAGATGAACTCGGGATGGCCTGGCAGTGATAGTTGCTCCTTTCCATCGCTCGTTGTGTTGACTTCATCCTGTCCATTTTGTGATGTCTTTTCACATACAATCATATTGCAAGTGCACGTGCATTTGCAATATGGTTCAATGGGCATTTACCATATGAAATTTGACATGCTCAAAAATCATGCAGAAATGCAAAATTGACTGGCCAGATGAACTCGGGATGGCCTGGCAGTGATAGTTGCTCCTTTCCATCACTCGTTGTGTTGACTTCATCCTGTCCATTTTGTGATGTCTTTTCACATACAATCATATTGCCACTTGCAATATGGTTCAATGGGCATTTACCATATGAAATTTGACATGCTCAAAAATGCAAAATTGACTGGCCTGATGAACACAGGATGGCCGAGCAGTGATAGTTGTTCCTTTCCATCACTCGTTGTGTTGATTTCATCATGTCCATTTGGTGAATACAATCATACAATCATATTGCAAGTGCACGTGCATTTGCAATATGGTTCAATGGGCATTTACCATATGAAATTTGACATGCTCAAAAATCATGCAGAAATGCAAAATTGACTGGCCTGATGAACACAGGATGGCCGAGCAGTGATAGTTGTTCCTTTCCATCACTCGTTGTGTTGATTTCATCATGTCCATTTGGTGATGTCTTTTCACATACAATCATATTGCAAGTGCACGTGCATTTGCAATATGGTTCAATGGGCATTTACCATATGAAATTTGACATGCTCAAAAATCATGCAGAAATGCAAAATTGACTGGCCAGATGAACACAGGATGGCCGGGCAGTGATAGTTGTTCCTTTCCATCACTCGTTGTGTTGATTTCATCATGTCCATTTGGTGATGTTTTTTTCACTATTGAATCATATTGCAAATGCAGGTGCATTGTTGTGCAACTGGTAACCCAAAAATAAAAATATGGTGATTTCATTATGTCCATTTGTTTATGTTTTCTTACTTTTTCAAAGAAAATTTCACTGTGCATTTGCAAGTATGGTTCAATGGGCATTTACCATCATGAAATTTGACATGCATCAAAAATCATGCAGAAATGCAAAATTGACTGGCCTGATGAACACAGGATGGCCGAGCAGTGATAGTTGCTCCTTTCCATCGCTCGTTGTGTTGACTTCATCCTGTCCATTTTGTGATGTCTTTTCACATACAATCATATTGCAAGTGCACGTGCATTTGCAATATGGTTCAATGGGCATTTACCATATGAAATTTGACATGCTCAAAAATGCAAAATTGACTGGCCTGATGAACACAGGATGGCCGAGCAGTGATAGTTGTTCCTTTCCATCACTCGTTGTGTTGATTTCATCATGTCCATTTGGTGGTGTTTTTTCACTATAGAATCATATTGCAAATGCACGTGCGTTGTTGTGCAACTGGTAACCCAAAAATAAAAATATGGTTGTAAATGCATTTACCGGGACTCCTATTGTCCATGCCCGCTATGGGAGTACCCTACTACGACCCTCTATCCATGGGGGCCGCCCTGAGTGCTTTATGGACTGTTTAAAATAGGCACCTGGTAACCCAAAAATAAAAATATGGTTGTAAAATGCAAGCGAGCTACGGTCAAGCGGGATATCTCGTTGAACTCGGCACGGCCTAGGGATTATGGTAATGCCATTGCCTGCTCTCTGTGTCTTTAAGCACCGCACTTTGTCACTCCATCCTTGCTGTGTGTGTGTATGAGAGCTTTTCTTTGACATCTCCTGGGGGAAATGACTGATTTACAGTTTAGGAGGGTTACCTAGTCACACATATGAAGTTTTGGAGAGATGTGACTTTTCTAACCCTTCAAAACAGACAGTGTGACCCAATTAAAGGCACTTCCGGTTGGCACAGGAAGCTATAAGTCAACACATGTCTTGACTGACATAGAAACCTACAGAATCCTGAGTTTTAAGTCTTTAAGTTAAGAATTGACCTATCTACGTACACAGTGTTGAACAGTGTTGAATGGGGTCATGTACATCAAAACACCTTTTGGGTCAATTTAACCACTTCCGTTTGCTCCAGGAAGCTTAGAATCGACACAGGTAGACCTCATAGTGGTCTGATGGACTGTTACTGAAGACAGGTTCATAAGGCATTCATAACCCACATAGGCTTCAGGTTGAATTTAGGAGTGCAGGCAATGTATTCCTATGGGGAGAGAAGTCAATGCAAACTTTTTGATGTAAACACCTTCTTTTAACTGTTAAGGGTTAATGCCACAGGGTCAAGGTTAGGCTTGCACGGATCGGGAGGACCTTAGGAACGTACCTGAGGTCGAATTGTGCTTCTCACCCTAACGGTTCTCTCACTGCCACCCAAAATCAAATGACATTGTGGGGCAGGCTTCATTTTGGGCCTTCTTTTTTTTCAAGGTCGCTGCACTCAGAACGAGCTACGGTCAAGCGGGGCGTCTCGTTGAACTCGGCACAGTCTGGAGACTATGGTGATGCCATTTTTTGTGTTGATTTCAGAATGCCATTTTGGTGATGGTCCCTCTCCGTTTAAACACATTGCAAATGTACAAAAGTCAACTAGCAAGTCAGTGTCCATCAGTCAATTAGATGTCATTATGACACCAAACTGATATCAATTAACACCAAACCCACTTTTTCCTACTCATTTAGAAGCCAACTATCACATATGTCAGAGCAGGCCCATAATTCACAGCGCCTTCGGTTTAAAACATAATAAAAACGTAAAACACATAGTTACGTTCTAGCTGCGGGTCCAGGTCGGACATTATGTGAAGGCCTATGTGAGGCGACCCCGAATCCCGAGTTTCGGCTCGATAGGTCCTTCGGTGCCCGAGTAAAACCCTAATTGGTGCTGAAAATCCACTTTTTTCCATGCCTTGCTACGGGGTCCTTGAATGAGCTATCGGACAGAAACGTTGGGGTCTGTCTCTATGGGCCGAGCCGGTTTCAATGCACCTAGCCTTGCGTCTCTGAGACTTTTCTAAATGTCGACATTTTCGTAATGGTCAAAATGAATTGAAATCATTGCAAATGTACGAGGCTGTTTCTCGGTCCGAGAACCTTCTAGAGCCACCTAACTCACCACGCACCATCGACCTGAGGTCTAGAACAGGTTTCTAAAGTTTCGGAACTCTAGGTCTGACGGTTCTTTTTAGCTCGAACAAAGCTAACTATTGCAGTCACTGTCTGTCTCTACGCACCCCAATACGTCCCTCCTTCCAAGTTGTGTTTTAGTGTGATTTATTTTTCCTTTGAAATTTTATGGGAAAAATGACTGATTTACAGTTCATGGGGGTTGCCTAATCACATATATGAAGTTTTGGAAAGATCTGACTTTTTAACCCCTCGAAACAGCCCCTGAGACACCAATTATGACACTTCCGGTTGGCACAGGAAGCTATAAGTCAACACATATCCTCATTGGGGTATGCTGTTACAGAATCCTGAGTTTTAAGTCTTTACGTTAAGAATTGACTGATTTACACAGGGTTGAATGCACTATGTCTATCAAACTGCAGGCAGGGTATGGATATACACTTTTAGGGGGATTTGAACCACTTCCGGTTGGTCTAGGAAGCTTAGAATCAACACAGGTAGACCTCATAGTGGCCTGATGGACTGTTACCGAAGACAGGTTCATACGGCATTCATAACCCATATAGACTCCAGGTTGAATTTAGGGGTGCAGGCAATGTATTCCTATGGGGAGAGAAGTCAATGCAAACTGTTTGATGTAAACACCTTCTTTTAACTGTCAAGGGTTAATGCCACAGGGTCAAGGTTAGGCTTGCACGGATCGGAAGGACCTTAGGAACATTCCTGTGGTTGAATTTTCCTTCTAAACCTAACGGTTCTGCCGCTGTCACCCAAAAGCAAATGACGTTGTGGGGCAGGCTTCATATTGGGCCTACTTTTCAAATGGTCGCTGCGCCCAGACCGAGCGAGCTACGGTCAAGCGGGATATCTCGTTGAACTCGGCACAGCTAGGGATTATGGTAATGCCATTGCCTGCTCTCTGTGTCTTTCAGCAACGCAGTTTTTCACTCCATCCTTGCTGTGTGTGTGTATGAGAGCTTTTCTTTGACATCTCCTGGGGGAAATGACTGATTTACAGTTTAGGAGGGTTACCTAGTCACACATATGAAGTTTTGGAGAGATGTGACTTTTCTAACCCTTGGGCATTTACCATATGAAATTTGACATGCTCAAAAATGCAAAATTGACTGGCCTGATGAACACAGGATGGCCGAGCAGTGATAGTTGTTCCTTTCCATCACCCGTTGTGTTGATTTCATCATGTCCATTTGGTGATGTTTTTCACTATAGAATCATATTGCAAATGCACGTGCATGCATTGTTGTGCAACTGGCTCAAAAATAAAAATCATGCAGAAATGCAAAATTGACTGGCCAGATGAACTCGGGATGGCCTGGCATGTGGCTCCTTTCCATCGCTCGTTGTGTTGACTTCATCCTGTCCATTTGTGATGTCTTTTCACATACAATCATATTGCAAGTGCACGTGCATTTGCAATATGGTTCAATGGGCACTTAACCCAAAAATAAAAATGACATGCTCAAAAATCATGCAGAAATGCAAAATTGACTGGCCAGATGAACTCGGGATGGCCTGGCAGTGATAGTTGCTCCTTTCCATGCTCGTTGTGTGGACTTCATTGTCCATTTTGTGATGTCTTTTCACATACAATCATATTGCAAGTGCATGCATTTGCAATATGGTTCAATGCATTTACCATATGAAATTTGACATGCTCAAAAATGCAAAATTGACCCTGATGAACACAGGATGGCCGAGCAGTGATAGTTGTTCCTTTCCATCACTCGTTGTGTTGATTTCATCATGTCCATTTGGTGATGTCTTTTCACATACAATCATATTGCAAGTGCACAATCATAAAATATTGACGTGCATTTGCAATATGGTTCAATGGGCATTTACCATATGAAATTTGACATGCTCAAAAATCATGCAGAAATGCAAAATTGACTGGCCAGATGAACTCGGGATGGCCTGGCAGTGATAGTTGCTCCTTTCCATCGCTCGTTGTGTTGACTTCATCCTGTCCATTTTGTGATGTCTTTTCACATACAATCATATTGCAAGTGCACGTGCATTTGCAATATGGTTCAATGGGCATTTACCATATGAAATTTGACATGCTCAAAAATCATGCAGAAATGCAAAATTGACTGGCCAGATGAACTCGGGATGGCCTGGCAGTGATAGTTGCTCCTTTCCATCGCTCGTTGTGTTGACTTCATCCTGTCCATTTTGTGATGTCTTTTCACATACAATCATATTGCAAGTGCACGTGCATTTGCAATATGGTTCAATGGGCATTTACCATATGAAATTTGACATGCTCAAAAATCATGCAAAATGCAAAATTGACTGGCCTGATGATGAACAGGATGGCCTGGCAGTGATAGTTGTTCCTTTCCATCACTCGTTGTGTTGATTTCATCATGTCCATTTGGTGATGTGTCTTTTTTCACATACAATCATATTGCAAGTGCACGTGCATTTGCAATATGGTTCAATGGGCATTTACCATATGAAATTTGACATGCTCAAAAATCATGCAGAAATGCAAAATTGACTGGCCAGATGAACTCGGGATGGCCTGGCAGTGATAGTTGCTCCTTTCCATCGCTCGTTGTGTTGACTTCATCCTGTCCATTTTGTGATGTCTTTTCACATACAATCATATTGCAAGTGCACGTGCATTTGCAATATGGTTCAATGGGCATTTACCATATGAAATTTGACATGCTCAAAAATCTGCAAAAATGCAAAATTGACTGGCCAGATGAACACAGGATGGCCTGGCAGTGATAGTTGTTCCTTTCCATCACTCGTTGTGTTGATTTCATCATGTCCATTTGTGATGTCTTTTCACATACAATCATATTGCGTGCACGTGCATTTGCAATATGGTTCAATGGGCATTTACCATATGAAATTTGACATGCTCAAAAATCCTGCAGAAATGCAAAATTGACTGGCCAGATGAACTCGGGATGGCCTGGCAGTGATAGTTGTTCCTTTCCATCACTCGTTGTGTTGATTTCATCATGTCCATTTGGTGGTGTTTTTTCACTATAGAATCATATTGCAAATGCACGTGCATTGTTGTGCAACTGGTAACCCAAAAATAAAAATATGGTGATTTCATTATGTCCATTTGTTTATGTTTTCTTACTTTTGCAAGGTCACTGTGCATTTGCAATATGGTTCAATGGGCATTTACCATATGAAATTTGACATGCTCAAAAATCCTGCAGAAATGCAAAATTGACTGGCCAGATGAACTCGGGATGGCCTGGCAGTGATAGTTGCTCCTTTCCATCGCTCGTTGTGTTGACTTCATCATGTCCATTTGGTGATGTCTTTTCACATACAATCATATTGCAAGTGCACGTGCATTTGCAATATGGTTCAATGGGCATTTACCATATGAAATTTGACATGCTCAAAAATCATGCAGAAATGCAAAATTGACTGGCCAGATGAACTCGGGATGGCCTGGCAGTGATAGTTGCTCCTTTCCATCGCTCGTTGTGTTGACTTCATCCTGTCCATTTTGTGATGTCTTTTCACATACAATCATATTGCAAGTGCACGTGCATTTGCAATATGGTTCAATGGGCATTTACCATATGAAATTTGACATGCTCAAAAATCATGCAGAAATGCAAAATTGACTGGCCAGATGAACTCGGGATGGCCTGGCAGTGATAGTTGCTCCTTTCCATCGCTCGTTGTGTTGACTTCATCCTGTCCATTTTGTGATGTCTTTTCACATACAATCATATTGCAAGTGCACGTGCATTTGCAATATGGTTCAATGGGCATTTACCATATGAAATTTGACATGCTCAAAAATCATGCAGAAATGCAAAATTGACTGGCCAGATGAACTCGGGATGGCCTGGCAGTGATAGTTGCTCCTTTCCATCGCTCGTTGTGTTGACTTCATCCTGTCCATTTTGTGATGTCTTTTCACATACAATCATATTGCAAGTGCACGTGCATTTGCAATATGGTTCAATGGGCATTTACCATATGAAATTTGACATGCTCAAAAATCATGCAGAAATGCAAAATTGACTGGCCAGATGAACTCGGGATGGCCTGGCAGTGATAGTTGCTCCTTTCCATCGCTCGTTGTGTTGACTTCATCCTGTCCATTTTGTGATGTCTTTTCACATACAATCATATTGCAAGTGCACGTGCATTTGCAATATGGTTCAATGGGCATTTACCATATGAAATTTGACATGCTCAAAAATGCAAAATTGACTGGCCTGATGAACACAGGATGGCCGAGCAGTGATAGTTGTTCCTTTCCATCACTCGTTGTGTTGATTTCATCATGTCCATTTGTGTGTGTTTTTCACTATAGAATCATATTGCAAATGCACGTGCATTGTTGTGCAACTGGTAACCCAAAAATAAAAATATGGTTGTAAATGCATTTACCGGGACTCCTATTGTCCATGCCCGCTATGGGAGTACCCTACTACGACCCTCTATCCATGGGGGCCGCCCTGAGTGCTTTATGGACTGTTTAAAATAGGCACCTGGTAACCCAAAAATAAAAATATGGTTGTAAAATGCAAGCGAGCTACGGTCAAGCGGGATATCTCGTTGAACTCGGCACGGCCTAGGGATTATGGTAATGCCATTGCCTGCTCTCTGTGTCTTTAAGCACCGCACTTTGTCACTCCATCCTTGCTGTGTGTGTGTGTGAGAGCTTTTCTTTGACATCTGTTGGGAGAAATGACTGACTTACAGTTTATGGGGATTGCCTAATCACACATATGAAGTTTTGAAAAGATCTGACCTTTTTAACCCTTGGAAACTGCCACTATGACATCATTTAAGGCACTTCCGGTTGGCACAGGAAGCTATAAATAAACCCATATCCTGATTGGGGTATGCCTTTACAGAATCCTGAGTTTTAAGTCTTTACGTTAAGAACTGAGTTATTTACAGAGGGTTTAGTGAGTGTGTGTTATTTCAGAAAATCATAGAAAATCACAGAAATCTCGCAGAGCTCCGCAGCACACTTTAAAAAGATTCGTAAGAACACCCTGCAACTAGATCTGTAACCGTTGAAAAAAAAAAAACACCTATCCGTGAACATCACCAATCTGTCATTGTACGATTTCTCTTAAATGACGATAGATAAATGGCTGGTTCTTTTTTATTGACACCGGAGGCTCCTTGACTTTGACATGAAGTGGAAAAATAATTTCTCTATTTTCATTTTGGACCTTTAATCCCAGATAAATGGCCATAACTCAAAAACCGTTGAGGCCTGGACGCCATCTTGTTCGGGGCCAACTGCCCATTATGCCAAACCTACGCTCACCGAGTTTCGGCTTCGAAATATTTTCCGTTTTCGAGATAAGGCCCCGTCGTGAATCGTGATGTTTTGTCCGATAGCAATATGATTGCTTATGCCCCCCTGTGGGATATTCTGGGACAGTGGAAAAATGACCAAAATCTTATTATTTTTGTGAAACGGAAACCGAATGTCCGACAAAGTTCATTTGATGACTTCCTGGTAGGTCCGGCCCTGCCGCTCGGCCCGACGCCGTCCGCGAATTTTAAAAACGTTTTCGGACGTCTAGTAAGGGACCGTACATTTGCAATGTGCACTTTCTCACTAACCATACGGCAAATGCCGATAACTGTCCAGAGTTGTGTTTGGTAATAGATGTCAGTAACTCTGCACTTCAACACTGTCAGATAACTGTCCAGAGTTGTGTTTGGTAATAGATGTCAGTAACTCTGCACTTCAACACTGTCAGATAACTGTCCAGAGTGTTGTTTGGTAATAGATGTCAGGAACTCTGCATCTCAACACTGTCAGATAACTGTCCAGAGTTGTGTTTGGTAATAGATGTCAGGAACTCTGCATCTCAACACTGTCAGATAACTGTCCAGAGTTGTGTTTGGTAATAGATGTCAGGAACTCTGCATCTCAACACTGTCAGATAACTGTCCAGAGTTGTGTTTGGTAATAGATGTCAGGAACTCTGCACCTCACCACTGTCAGATAACTGTCCAGAGTTGTGTTTGGTAATAGATGTCAGTAACTCTGCACTTCAACACTGTCAGATAACTGTCCAGAGTTGTGTTTGGTAATAGATGTCAGTAACTCTGCACTTCAACACTGTCAGATAACTGTCCAGAGTTGTGTTTGGTAATAGATGTCAGGAACTCTGCACTTCAACACTGTCAGATAACTGTCCAGAGTTGTGTTTGGTAATAGATGTCAGGAACTCTGCATCTCAACACTGTCACATAACTGTCCAGAGTTGTGTTTGGTAATAGATGTCAGTAACTCTGCACTTCAACACTGTCAGATAAATGTCCAGAGTTGTGTTTGGTAATAGATGTCAGGAACTCTGCATCTCAACACTGTCAGATAACTGTCCAGAGTTGTGTTTGGTAATAGATGTCAGGAACTCTGCACTTCAACACTGTCAGATAACTGTCCAGAGTTGTGTTTGGTAATAGATGTCAGTAACTCTGCACCTCACCACTGTCAGATAACTGTCCAGAGTTGTGTTTGGTAATAGATGTCAGTAACTCTGCACTTCAACACTGTCAGATAACTGTCCAGAGTTGTGTTTGGTAATAGATGTCAGTAACTCTGCACTTCAACACTGTCAGATAACTGTCCAGAGTTGTGTTTGGTAATAGATGTCAGGAACTCTGCATCTCAACACTGTCAGATAACTGTCCAGAGTTGTGTTTGGTAATAGATGTCAGGAACTCTGCATCTCAACACTGTCAGATAACTGTCCAGAGTTGTGTTTGGTAATAGATGTCAGGAACTCTGCATCTCAACACTGTCAGATAACTGTCCAGAGTTGTGTTTGGTAATAGATGTCAGTAACTCTGCACTCACCACTGTCAGATAACTGTCCAGAGTTGTGTTTGGTAATAGATGTCAGTAACTCTGCACTTCAACACTGTCAGATAACTGTCCAGAGTTGTGTTTGGTAATAGATGTCAGTAACTCTGCACTTCAACACTGTCAGATAACTGTCCAGAGTTGTGTTTGGTAATAGATGTCAGGAACTCTGCACTTCAACACTGTCAGATAACTGTCCAGAGTTGTGTTTGGTAATAGATGTCAGGAACTCTGCATCTCACCACTGTCAGATAACTGTCCAGAGTTGTGTTTGGTAATAGATGTCAGTAACTGCATCTCAACACTGTCAGATAACTGTCCAGAGTTGTGTTTGGTAATAGATGTCAGTAACTCTGCACTTCAACACTGTCAGATAACTGTCCAGAGTTGTGTTTGGTAATAGATGTCAGGAACTCTGCACTTCAACACTGTTGATAACTGTCCAGAGTTGTGTTTGGTAATAGATGTCAGTAACTCTGCATCTCAACACTGTCAGATAACTGTCCAGAGTTGTGTTTGGTAATAGATATCAGTAACTCTGCACCTCACCACTGTCAGATAACTGTCCAGAGTTGTGTTTGGTAATAGATGTCAGTAACTCTGCACTTCACCACTGTCAGATAACTGTCCAGAGTTGTGTTTGGTAATAGATGTCAGTAACTCTGCATCTCAACACTGTCAGATAACTGTTCAGAGTTGTGTTTGGTAATAGATGTCAGTAACTCTGCACCTCACCACTGTCAGATAACTGTCCAGAGTTGTGTTTGGTAATAGATGTCAGGAACTCTGCATCTCAACACTGTCAGATAACTGTCCAGAGTTGTGTTTGGTAATAGATGTCAGTAACTGCATCTCAACACTGTCAGATAACTGTCCAGAGTTGTGTTTGGTAATAGATGTCAGTAACTCTGCACTTCAACACTGTCAGATAACTGTCCAGAGTTGTGTTTGGTAATAGATGTCAGGAACTCTGCACTTCAACACTGTCAGATAACTGTCCAGAGTTGTGTTTGGTAATAGATGTCAGAACTCTGCATCTCAACACTGTCAGATAACTGTCCAGAGTTGTGTTTGGTAATAGATGTCAGTAACTCTGCACTTCAACACTGTCAGATAACTGTCCAGAGTTGTGTTTGGTAATAGATGTCAGTAACTCTGCACCTCAACACTGTCAGATAACTGTCCAGAGTTGTGTTTGGTAATAGATGTCAGGAACTCTGCACTTCAACACTGTCAGATAACTGTCCAGAGTTGTGTTTGGTAATAGATGTCAGTAACTCTGCATCTCAACACTGTCAGATAACTGTCCAGAGTTGTGTTTGGTAATAGATGTCAGTAACTCTGCACCTCACCACTGTCAGATAACTGTCCAGAGTTGTGTTTGGTAATAGATGTCAGGAACTCTGCATCTCAACACTGTCAGATAACTGTCCAGAGTTGTGTTTGGTAATAGATGTCAGTAACTCTGCATCTCAACACTGTCAGATAACTGTCCAGAGTTGTGTTTGGTAATAGATGTCAGTAACTCTGCACTTCAACACTGTCAGATAACTGTCCAGAGTTGTGTTTGGTAATAGATGTCAGGAACTCTGCACTTCAACACTGTCAGATAACTGTCCAGAGTTGTGTTTGGTAATAGATGTCAGGAACTCTGCATCTCAACACTGTCAGATAACTGTCCAGAGTTGTGTTTGGTAATAGATGTCAGGAACTCTGCACTTCAACACTGTCAGATAACTGTCCAGAGTTGTGTTTGGTAATAGATGTCAGAACTCTGCATCTCAACACTGTCAGATAACTGTCCAGAGTTGTGTTTGGTAATAGATGTCAGGAACTCTGCATCTCAACACTGTCAGATAACTGTCCAGAGTTGTGTTTGGTAATAGATGTCAGGAACTCTGCACTTCAACACTGTCAGATAACTGTCCAGAGTTGTGTTTGGTAATAGATGTCAGGAACTCTGCACTTCAACACTGTCAGATAACTGTCCAGAGTTGTGTTTGGTAATAGATGTCAGTAACTCTGCACTTCACCACTGTCAGATAACTGTCCAGAGTTGTGTTTGGTAATAGATGTCAGGAACTCTGCATCTCAACACTGTCAGATAACTGTCCAGAGTTGTGTTTGGTAATAGATGTCAGTAACTCTGCACTTCAACACTGTCAGATAAATGTCCAGAGTTGTGTTTGGTAATAGATGTCAGGAACTCTGCATCTCAACACTGTCAGATAACTGTCCAGAGTTGTGTTTGGTAATAGATGTCAGGAACTCTGCACTTCAACACTGTCAGATAACTGTCCAGAGTTGTGTTTGGTAATAGATGTCAGTAACTCTGCACCTCACCACTGTCAGATAACTGTCCAGAGTTGTGTTTGGTAATAGATGTCAGTAACTCTGCACTTCAACACTGTCAGATAACTGTCCAGAGTTGTGTTTGGTAATAGATGTCAGTAACTCTGCACTTCAACACTGTCAGATAACTGTCCAGAGTTGTGTTTGGTAATAGATGTCAGGAACTCTGCATCTCAACACTGTCAGATAACTGTCCAGAGTTGTGTTTGGTAATAGATGTCAGTAACTGCATCTCAACACTGTCAGATAACTGTCCAGAGTTGTGTTTGGTAATAGATGTCAGTAACTCTGCACCTCACCACTGTCAGATAACTGTCCAGAGTTGTGTTTGGTAATAGATGTCAGTAACTCTGCACTTCAACACTGTCAGATAACTGTCCAGAGTTGTGTTTGGTAATAGATGTCAGGACCTCTGCACTTCAACACTGTCAGATAACTGTCCAGAGTTGTGTTTGGTAATAGATGTCAGGAACTCTGCATCTCAACACTGTCAGATAACTGTCCAGAGTTGTGTTTGGTAATAGATGTCAGGAACTCTGCATCTCAACACTGTCAGATAACTGTCCAGAGTTGTGTTTGGTAATAGATGTCAGTAACTCTGCATCTCAACACTGTCAGATAACTGTCCAGAGTTGTGTTTGGTAATAGATGTCAGTAACTCTGCACTTCAACACTGTCAGATAACTGTCCAGAGTTGTGTTTGGTAATAGATGTCAGTAACTCTGCACTTCAACACTGTCAGATAACTGTCCAGAGTTGTGTTTGGTAATAGATGTCAGTAACTCTGCACCTCACCACTGTCAGATAACTGTCCAGAGTTGTGTTTGGTAATAGATGTCAGTAACTCTGCACTTCAACACTGTCAGATAACTGTCCAGAGTTGTGTTTGGTAATAGATGTCAGTAACTGCATCTCAACACTGTCAGATAACTGTCCAGAGTTGTGTTTGGTAATAGATGTCAGTAACTCTGCACCTCACCACTGTCAGATAACTGTCCAGAGTTGTGTTTGGTAATAGATGTCAGGAACTCTGCATCTCACCACTGTCAGATAACTGTCCAGAGTTGTGTTTGGTAATAGATGTCAGTAACTGCATCTCAACACTGTCAGATAACTGTCCAGAGTTGTGTTTGGTAATAGATGTCAGTAACTCTGCACTTCAACACTGTCAGATAACTGTCCAGAGTTGTGTTTGGTAATAGATGTCAGGAACTCTGCACTTCAACACTGTCAGATAACTGTCCAGAGTTGTGTTTGGTAATAGATGTCAGAACTCTGCATCTCAACACTGTCAGATAACTGTCCAGAGTTGTGTTTGGTAATAGATGTCAGTAACTCTGCACTTCAACACTGTCAGATAACTGTCCAGAGTTGTGTTTGGTAATAGATGTCAGGAACTCTGCATCTCAACACTGTCAGATAACTGTCCAGAGTTGTGTTTGGTAATAGATGTCAGTAACTCTGCATCTCAACACTGTCAGATAACTGTCCAGAGTTGTGTTTGGTAATAGATGTCAGTAACTCTGCACTTCAACACTGTCAGATAACTGTCCAGAGTTGTGTTTGGTAATAGATGTCAGTAACTCTGCACTTCAACACTGTCAGATAACTGTCCAGAGTTGTGTTTGGTAATAGATGTCAGTAACTCTGCACCTCACCACTGTCAGATAACTGTCCAGAGTTGTGTTTGGTAATAGATGTCAGGAACTCTGCATCTCAACACTGTCAGATAACTGTCCAGAGTTGTGTTTGGTAATAGATGTCAGTAACTCTGCACTTCAACACTGTCAGATAAATGTCCAGAGTTGTGTTTGGTAATAGATGTCAGGAACTCTGCATCTCAACACTGTCACATAACTGTCCAGAGTTGTGTTTGGTAATAGATGTCAGGAACTCTGCACTTCAACACTGTCAGATAACTGTCCAGAGTTGTGTTTGGTAATAGATGTCAGTAACTCTGCACCTCACCACTGTCAGATAACTGTCCAGAGTTGTGTTTGGTAATAGATGTCAGTAACTCTGCACTTCAACACTGTCAGATAACTGTCCAGAGTTGTGTTTGGTAATAGATGTCAGTAACTCTGCACTTCAACACTGTCAGATAACTGTCCAGAGTTGTGTTTGGTAATAGATGTCAGGAACTCTGCATCTCAACACTGTCAGATAACTGTCCAGAGTTGTGTTTGGTAATAGATGTCAGGAACTCTGCATCTCAACACTGTCAGATAACTGTCCAGAGTTGTGTTTGGTAATAGATGTCAGGAACTCTGCATCTCAACACTGTCAGATAACTGTCCAGAGTTGTGTTTGGTAATAGATGTCAGTAACTCTGCACCTCACCACTGTCAGATAACTGTCCAGAGTTGTGTTTGGTAATAGATGTCAGGAACTCTGCATCTCAACACTGTCAGATAACTGTCCAGAGTTGTGTTTGGTAATAGATGTCAGTAACTCTGCACTTCAACACTGTCAGATAACTGTCCAGAGTTGTGTTTGGTAATAGATGTCAGGAACTCTGCATCTCAACACTGTCAGATAACTGTCCAGAGTTGTGTTTGGTAATAGATGTCAGGAACTCTGCACTTCAACACTGTCAGATAACTGTCCAGAGTTGTGTTTGGTAATAGATGTCAGGAACTCTGCACCTCACCACTGTCAGATAACTGTCCAGAGTTGTGTTTGGTAATAGATGTCAGTAACTCTGCACTTCAACACTGTCAGATAACTGTCCAGAGTTGTGTTTGGTAATAGATGTCAGTAACTCTGCACTTCAACACTGTCAGATAACTGTCCAGAGTTGTGTTTGGTAATAGATGTCAGGAACTCTGCATCTCAACACTGTCAGATAACTGTCCAGAGTTGTGTTTGGTAATAGATGTCAGAACTCTGCATCTCAACACTGTCAGATAACTGTCCAGAGTTGTGTTTGGTAATAGATGTCAGGAACTCTGCATCTCAACACTGTCAGATAACTGTCCAGAGTTGTGTTTGGTAATAGATGTCAGTAACTCTGCACTTCAACACTGTCAGATAACTGTCCAGAGTTGTGTTTGGTAATAGATGTCAGTAACTCTGCACTTCAACACTGTCAGATAACTGTCCAGAGTTGTGTTTGGTAATAGATGTCAGGAACTCTGCATCTCACCACTGTCAGATAACTGTCCAGAGTTGTGTTTGGTAATAGATGTCAGTAACTGCATCTCAACACTGTCAGATAACTGTCCAGAGTTGTGTTTGGTAATAGATGTCAGTAACTCTGCACTTCAACACTGTCAGATAACTGTCCAGAGTTGTGTTTGGTAATAGATGTCAGGAACTCTGCACTTCAACACTGTCAGATAACTGTCCAGAGTTGTGTTTGGTAATAGATGTCAGTAACTCTGCATCTCAACATGTCAGATAACTGTCCAGAGTTGTGTTTGGTAATAGATGTCAGTAACTCTGCACCTCAACACTGTCAGATAACTGTCCAGAGTTGTGTTTGGTAATAGATGTCAGTAACTCTGCATCTCAACACTGTCAGATAACTGTCCAGAGTTGTGTTTGGTAATAGATGTCAGTAACTCTGCACTTCAACACTGTCAGATAACTGTCCAGAGTTGTGTTTGGTAATAGATGTCAGGAACTCTGCACTTCAACACTGTCAGATAACTGTCCAGAGTTGTGTTTGGTAATAGATGTCAGGAACTCTGCATCTCAACACTGTCAGATAACTGTCCAGAGTTGTGTTTGGTAATAGATGTCAGTAACTCTGCACTTCAACACTGTCAGATAACTGTCCAGAGTTGTGTTTGTTAATAGATGTCAGGAACTCTGCATCTCAACACTGTCAGATAACTGTCCAGAGTTGTGTTTGGTAATAGATGTCAGTAACTCTGCATCTCAACACTGTCAGATAACTGTCCAGAGTTGTGTTTGGTAATAGATGTCAGTAACTCTGCACTTCAACACTGTCAGATAACTGTCCAGAGTTGTGTTTGGTAATAGATGTCAGTAACTCTGCACTTCAACACTGTCAGATAACTGTCCAGAGTTGTGTTTGGTAATAGATGTCAGTAACTCTGCACCTCAACACTGTCAGATAACTGTCCAGAGTTGTGTTTGGTAATAGATGTCAGGAACTCTGCATCTCAACACTGTCAGATAACTGTCCAGAGTTGTGTTTGGTAATAGATGTCAGTAACTCTGCACTTCAACACTGTCAGATAACTGTCCAGAGTTGTGTTTGGTAATAGATGTCAGTAACTCTGCATCTCAACACTGTCAGATAACTGTCCAGAGTTGTGTTTGGTAATAGATGTCAGTAACTCTGCACTTCAACACTGTCAGATAACTGTCCAGAGTTGTGTTTGGTAATAGATGTCAGTAACTCTGCACTTCAACACTGTCAGATAACTGTCCAGAGTTGTGTTTGGTAATAGATGTCAGAACTCTGCATCTCAACACTGTCAGATAACTGTCCAGAGTTGTGTTTGGTAATAGATGTCAGTAACTCTGCATCTCAACACTGTCAGATAACTGTCCAGAGTTGTGTTTGGTAATAGATGTCAGAACTCTGCATCTCAACACTGTCAGATAACTGTCCAGAGTTGTGTTTGGTAATAGATGTCAGTAACTCTGCACTTCAACACTGTCAGATAACTGTCCAGAGTTGTGTTTGGTAATAGATGTCAGGAACTCTGCATCTCAACACTGTCAGATAACTGTCCAGAGTTGTGTTTGGTAATAGATGTCAGGAACTCTGCACTTCAACACTGTCAGATAACTGTCCAGAGTTGTGTTTGGTAATAGATGTCAGTAACTCTGCATCTCAACACTGTCAGATAACTGTCCAGAGTTGTGTTTGGTAATAGATGTCAGTAACTCTGCATCTCAACACTGTCAGATAACTGTCCAGAGTTGTGTTTGGTAATAGATGTCAGTAACTCTGCACTTCAACACTGTCAGATAACTGTCCAGAGTTGTGTTTGGTAATAGATGTCAGGAACTCTGCATCTCAACACTGTCAGATAACTGTCCAGAGTTGTGTTTGGTAATAGATGTCAGAACTCTGCATCTCAACACTGTCAGATAACTGTCCAGAGTTGTGTTTGGTAATAGATGTCAGGAACTCTGCATCTCAACACTGTCAGATAACTGTCCAGAGTTGTGTTTGGTAATAGATGTCAGTAACTCTGCACTCAACACTGTCAGATAACTGTCCAGAGTTGTGTTTGGTAATAGATGTCAGGAACTCTGCACTTCAACACTGTCAGATAACTGTCCAGAGTTGTGTTTGGTAATAGATGTCAGGAACTCTGCATCTCAACACTGTCAGATAACTGTCCAGAGTTGTGTTTGGTAATAGATGTCAGTAACTCTGCATCTCAACACTGTCAGATAACTGTCCAGAGTTGTGTTTGGTAATAGATGTCAGTAACTCTGCACTTCAACACTGTCAGATAACTGTCCAGAGTTGTGTTTGGTAATAGATGTCAGGAACTCTGCACTTCAACACTGTCAGATAACTGTCCAGAGTTGTGTTTGGTAATAGATGTCAGGAACTCTGCATCTCAACACTGTCAGATAACTGTCCAGAGTTGTGTTTGGTAATAGATGTCAGTAACTCTGCATCTCAACACTGTCAGATAACTGTCCAGAGTTGTGTTTGGTAATAGATGTCAGTAACTCTGCACTTCAACACTGTCAGATAACTGTCCAGAGTTGTGTTTGGTAATAGATGTCAGTAACTCTGCACCTCACCACTGTCAGATAACTGTCCAGAGTTGTGTTTGGTAATAGATGTCAGGAACTCTGCATCTCAACACTGTCAGATAACTGTCCAGAGTTGTGTTTGGTAATAGATGTCAGTAACTCTGCACTTCAACACTGTCAGATAAATGTCCAGAGTTGTGTTTGGTAATAGATGTCAGGAACTCTGCATCTCAACACTGTCACATAACTGTCCAGAGTTGTGTTTGGTAATAGATGTCAGGAACTCTGCACTTCAACACTGTCAGATAACTGTCCAGAGTTGTGTTTGGTAATAGATGTCAGTAACTCTGCACCTCACCACTGTCAGATAACTGTCCAGAGTTGTGTTTGGTAATAGATGTCAGTAACTCTGCACTTCAACACTGTCAGATAACTGTCCAGAGTTGTGTTTGGTAATAGATGTCAGTAACTCTGCACTTCAACACTGTCAGATAACTGTCCAGAGTTGTGTTTGGTAATAGATGTCAGGAACTCTGCATCTCAACACTGTCAGATAACTGTCCAGAGTTGTGTTTGGTAATAGATGTCAGGAACTCTGCATCTCAACACTGTCAGATAACTGTCCAGAGTTGTGTTTGGTAATAGATGTCAGGAACTCTGCATCTCAACACTGTCAGATAACTGTCCAGAGTTGTGTTTGGTAATAGATGTCAGTAACTCTGCACCTCACCACTGTCAGATAACTGTCCAGAGTTGTGTTTGGTAATAGATGTCAGAACTCTGCATCTCAACACTGTCAGATAACTGTCCAGAGTTGTGTTTGGTAATAGATGTCAGTAACTCTGCACTTCAACACTGTCAGATAACTGTCCAGAGTTGTGTTTGGTAATAGATGTCAGGAACTCTGCATCTCAACACTGTCAGATAACTGTCCAGAGTTGTGTTTGGTAATAGATGTCAGAACTCTGCACTTCAACACTGTCAGATAACTGTCCAGAGTTGTGTTTGGTAATAGATGTCAGTAACTCTGCATCTCAACACTGTCAGATAACTGTCCAGAGTTGTGTTTGGTAATAGATGTCAGTAACTCTGCATCTCAACACTGTCAGATAACTGTCCAGAGTTGTGTTTGGTAATAGATGTCAGTAACTCTGCACTTCAACACTGTCAGATAACTGTCCAGAGTTGTGTTTGGTAATAGATGTCAGGAACTCTGCACTTCAACACTGTCAGATAACTGTCCAGAGTTGTGTTTGGTAATAGATGTCAGTAACTCTGCATCTCAACACTGTCAGATAACTGTCCAGAGTTGTGTTTGGTAATAGATGTCAGTAACTCTGCATCTCAACACTGTCAGATAACTGTCCAGAGTTGTGTTTGGTAATAGATGTCAGTAACTCTGCATCTCAACACTGTCAGATAACTGTCCAGAGTTGTGTTTGGTAATAGATGTCAGTAACTCTGCACTTCAACACTGTCAGATAACTGTCCAGAGTTGTGTTTGGTAATAGATGTCAGGAACTCTGCACTCAACACTGTCAGATAACTGTCCAGAGTTGTGTTTGGTAATAGATGTCAGGAACTCTGCATCTCAACACTGTCAGATAACTGTCCAGAGTTGTGTTTGGTAATAGATGTCAGTAACTCTGCACTTCAACACTGTCAGATAACTGTCCAGAGTTGTGTTTGGTAATAGATGTCAGAACTCTGCATCTCAACACTGTCAGATAACTGTCCAGAGTTGTGTTTGGTAATAGATGTCAGTAACTCTGCATCTCAACACTGTCAGATAACTGTCCAGAGTTGTGTTTGGTAATAGATGTCAGTAACTCTGCACTTCAACACTGTCAGATAACTGTCCAGAGTTGTGTTTGGTAATAGATGTCAGGAACTCTGCACTTCAACACTGTCAGATAACTGTCCAGAGTTGTGTTTGGTAATAGATGTCAGTAACTCTGCACCTCACCACTGTCAGATAACTGTCCAGAGTTGTGTTTGGTAATAGATGTCAGGAACTCTGCATCTCAACACTGTCAGATAACTGTCCAGAGTTGTGTTTGGTAATAGATGTCAGTAACTCTGCACTTCAACACTGTCAGATAAATGTCCAGAGTTGTGTTTGGTAATAGATGTCAGGAACTCTGCATCTCAACACTGTCAGATAACTGTCCAGAGTTGTGTTTGGTAATAGATGTCAGGAACTCTGCACTTCAACACTGTCAGATAACTGTCCAGAGTTGTGTTTGGTAATAGATGTCAGTAACTCTGCACCTCACCACTGTCAGATAACTGTCCAGAGTTGTGTTTGGTAATAGATGTCAGTAACTCTGCACTTCAACACTGTCAGATAACTGTCCAGAGTTGTGTTTGGTAATAGATGTCAGTAACTCTGCACTTCAACACTGTCAGATAACTGTCCAGAGTTGTGTTTGGTAATAGATGTCAGGAACTCTGCATCTCAACACTGTCAGATAACTGTCCAGAGTTGTGTTTGGTAATAGATGTCAGGAACTCTGCATCTCAACACTGTCAGATAACTGTCCAGAGTTGTGTTTGGTAATAGATGTCAGGAACTCTGCATCTCAACACTGTCAGATAACTGTCCAGAGTTGTGTTTGGTAATAGATGTCAGTAACTCTGCACCTCACCACTGTCAGATAACTGTCCAGAGTTGTGTTTGGTAATAGATGTCAGAACTCTGCATCTCAACACTGTCAGATAACTGTCCAGAGTTGTGTTTGGTAATAGATGTCAGTAACTCTGCACTTCAACACTGTCAGATAACTGTCCAGAGTTGTGTTTGGTAATAGATGTCAGGAACTCTGCATCTCAACACTGTCAGATAACTGTCCAGAGTTGTGTTTGGTAATAGATGTCAGGAACTCTGCACTTCAACACTGTCAGATAACTGTCCAGAGTTGTGTTTGGTAATAGATGTCAGTAACTCTGCACCTCACCACTGTCAGATAACTGTCCAGAGTTGTGTTTGGTAATAGGTGTCAGGAACTCTGCACTTCAACACTGTCAGATAACTGTCCAGAGTTGTGTTTGGTAATAGATGTCAGTAACTCTGCACTTCAACACTGTCAGATAACTGTCCAGAGTTGTGTTTGGTAATAGATGTCAGTAACTCTGCACTTCAACACTGTCAGATAACTGTCCAGAGTTGTGTTTGGTAATAGATGTCAGGAACTCTGCATCTCAACACTGTCAGATAACTGTCCAGAGTTGTGTTTGGTAATAGATGTCAGGAACTCTGCATCTCAACACTGTCAGATAACTGTCCAGAGTTGTGTTTGGTAATAGATGTCAGGAACTCTGCACTTCAACACTGTCAGATAACTGTCCAGAGTTGTGTTTGGTAATAGATGTCAGGAACTCTGCACTTCAACACTGTCAGATAACTGTCCAGAGTTGTGTTTGGTAATAGATGTCAGGAACTCTGCATCTCAACACTGTCAGATAACTGTCCAGAGTTGTGTTTGGTAATAGATGTCAGTAACTCTGCATCTCAACACTGTCAGATAACTGTCCAGAGTTGTGTTTGGTAATAGATGTCAGTAACTCTGCACTTCAACACTGTCAGATAACTGTCCAGAGTTGTGTTTGGTAATAGATGTCAGTAACTCTGCACTTCAACACTGTCAGATAACTGTCCAGAGTTGTGTTTGGTAATAGATGTCAGTAACTCTGCATCTCAACACTGTCAGATAACTGTCCAGAGTTGTGTTTGGTAATAGATGTCAGTAACTCTGCACCTCAACACTGTCAGATAACTGTCCAGAGTTGTGTTTGGTAATAGATGTCAGTAACTCTGCATCTCAACACTGTCAGATAACTGTCCAGAGTTGTGTTTGGTAATAGATGTCAGTAACTCTGCATCTCAACACTGTCAGATAACTGTCCAGAGTTGTGTTTGGTAATAGATGTCAGAACTCTGCATCTCAACACTGTCAGATAACTGTCCAGAGTTGTGTTTGGTAATAGATGTCAGTAACTCTGCATCTCAACACTGTCAGATAACTGTCCAGAGTTGTGTTTGGTAATAGATGTCATAACTCTGCATCTCAACACTGTCAGATAACTGTCCAGAGTTGTGTTTGGTAATAGATGTCAGTAACTCTGCACCTCAACACTGTCAGATAACTGTCCAGAGTTGTGTTTGGTAATAGATGTCAGTAACTCTGCACTTCAACACTGTCAGATAACTGTCCAGAGTTGTGTTTGGTAATAGATGTCAGTAACTCTGCACTTCAACACTGTCAGATAACTGTCCAGAGTTGTGTTTGGTAATAGATGTCAGGAACTCTGCATCTCAACACTGTCAGATAACTGTCCAGAGTTGTGTTTGGTAATAGATGTCAGGAACTCTGCATCTCAACACTGTCAGATAACTGTCCAGAGTTGTGTTTGGTAATAGATGTCAGTAACTCTGCATCTCAACACTGTCAGATAACTGTCCAGAGTTGTGTTTGGTAATAGATGTCAGTAACTCTGCATCTCAACACTGTCAGATAACTGTCCAGAGTTGTGTTTGGTAATAGATGTCAGTAACTCTGCACTCAACACTGTCAGATAACTGTCCAGAGTTGTGTTTGGTAATAGATGTCAGTAACTCTGCACTTCAACACTGTCAGATAACTGTCCAGAGTTGTGTTTGGTAATAGATGTCAGTAACTCTGCTCAACACTGTCAGATAACTGTCCAGAGTTGTGTTTGGTAATAGATGTCAGTAACTCTGCACTTCAACACTGTCAGATAACTGTCCAGAGTTGTGTTTGGTAATAGATGTCAGGAACTCTGCATCTCAACACTGTCAGATAACTGTCCAGAGTTGTGTTTGGTAATAGATGTCAGGAACTCTGCACTTCAACACTGTCAGATAACTGTCCAGAGTTGTGTTTGGTAATAGATGTCAGTAACTCTGCACCTCACCACTGTCAGATAACTGTCCAGAGTTGTGTTTGGTAATAGATGTCAGTAACTCTGCACTTCAACACTGTCAGATAACTGTCCAGAGTTGTGTTTGGTAATAGATGTCAGTAACTCTGCACTTCAACACTGTCAGATAACTGTCCAGAGTTGTGTTTGGTAATAGATGTCAGGAACTCTGCATCTCAACACTGTCAGATAACTGTCCAGAGTTGTGTTTGGTAATAGATGTCAGGAACTCTGCATCTCAACACTGTCAGATAACTGTCCAGAGTTGTGTTTGGTAATAGATGTCAGGAACTCTGCATCTCAACACTGTCAGATAACTGTCCAGAGTTGTGTTTGGTAATAGATGTCAGTAACTCTGCACTTCAACACTGTCAGATAACTGTCCAGAGTTGTGTTTGGTAATAGATGTCAGTAACTCTGCACTTCAACACTGTCAGATAACTGTCCAGAGTTGTGTTTGGTAATAGATGTCAGAACTCTGCATCTCAACACTGTCAGATAACTGTCCAGAGTTGTGTTTGGTAATAGATGTCAGTAACTCTGCATCTCAACACTGTCAGATAACTGTCCAGAGTTGTGTTTGGTAATAGATGTCAGTAACTCTGCACTTCAACACTGTCAGATAACTGTCCAGAGTTGTGTTTGGTAATAGATGTCAGGAACTCTGCACTTCAACACTGTCAGATAACTGTCCAGAGTTGTGTTTGGTAATAGATGTCAGTAACTCTGCATCTCAACACTGTCAGATAACTGTCCAGAGTTGTGTTTGGTAATAGATGTCAGTAACTCTGCATCTCAACACTGTCAGATAACTGTCCAGAGTTGTGTTTGGTAATAGATGTCAGTAACTCTGCATCTCAACACTGTCAGATAACTGTCCAGAGTTGTGTTTGGTAATAGATGTCAGTAACTCTGCACTTCAACACTGTCAGATAACTGTCCAGAGTTGTGTTTGGTAATAGATGTCAGGAACTCTGCATCTCAACACTGTCAGATAACTGTCCAGAGTTGTGTTTGGTAATAGATGTCAGGAACTCTGCATCTCAACACTGTCAGATAACTGTCCAGAGTTGTGTTTGGTAATAGATGTCAGTAACTCTGCACTCAACACTGTCAGATAACTGTCCAGAGTTGTGTTTGGTAATAGATGTCAGAACTCTGCATCTCAACACTGTCAGATAACTGTCCAGAGTTGTGTTTGGTAATAGATGTCAGTAACTCTGCATCTCAACACTGTCAGATAACTGTCCAGAGTTGTGTTTGGTAATAGATGTCAGTAACTCTGCACTTCAACACTGTCAGATAACTGTCCAGAGTTGTGTTTGGTAATAGATGTCAGGAACTCTGCACTTCAACACTGTCAGATAACTGTCCAGAGTTGTGTTTGGTAATAGATGTCAGTAACTCTGCACCTCAACACTGTCAGATAACTGTCCAGAGTTGTGTTTGGTAATAGATGTCAGGAACTCTGCATCTCAACACTGTCAGATAACTGTCCAGAGTTGTGTTTGGTAATAGATGTCAGTAACTCTGCACTTCAACACTGTCAGATAACTGTCCAGAGTTGTGTTTGGTAATAGATGTCAGGAACTCTGCATCTCAACACTGTCAGATAACTGTCCAGAGTTGTGTTTGGTAATAGATGTCAGAACTCTGCACTTCAACACTGTCAGATAACTGTCCAGAGTTGTGTTTGGTAATAGATGTCAGTAACTCTGCACCTCAACACTGTCAGATAACTGTCCAGAGTTGTGTTTGGTAATAGATGTCAGTAACTCTGCACTTCAACACTGTCAGATAACTGTCCAGAGTTGTGTTTGGTAATAGATGTCAGTAACTCTGCACTTCAACACTGTCAGATAACTGTCCAGAGTTGTGTTTGGTAATAGATGTCAGGAACTCTGCATCTCAACACTGTCAGATAACTGTCCAGAGTTGTGTTTGGTAATAGATGTCAGTAACTCTGCACTTCAACACTGTCAGATAACTGTCCAGAGTTGTGTTTGGTAATAGATGTCAGGAACTCTGCATCTCAACACTGTCAGATAACTGTCCAGAGTTGTGTTTGGTAATAGATGTCAGTAACTCTGCACTCAACACTGTCAGATAACTGTCCAGAGTTGTGTTTGGTAATAGATGTCAGTAACTCTGCACCTCAACACTGTCAGATAACTGTCCAGAGTTGTGTTTGGTAATAGATGTCAGTAACTCTGCACTTCAACACTGTCAGATAACTGTCCAGAGTTGTGTTTGGTAATAGATGTCAGTAACTCTGCACTTCAACACTGTCAGATAACTGTCCAGAGTTGTGTTTGGTAATAGATGTCAGGAACTCTGCATCTCAACACTGTCAGATAACTGTCCAGAGTTGTGTTTGGTAATAGATGTCAGGAACTCTGCATCTCAACACTGTCAGATAACTGTCCAGAGTTGTGTTTGGTAATAGATGTCAGTAACTCTGCATCTCAACACTGTCAGATAACTGTCCAGAGTTGTGTTTGGTAATAGATGTCAGTAACTCTGCACTTCAACACTGTCAGATAACTGTCCAGAGTTGTGTTTGGTAATAGATGTCAGGAACTCTGCATCTCAACACTGTCAGATAACTGTCCAGAGTTGTGTTTGGTAATAGATGTCAGTAACTCTGCATCTCAACACTGTCAGATAACTGTCCAGAGTTGTGTTTGGTAATAGATGTCAGTAACTCTGCACTTCAACACTGTCAGATAACTGTCCAGAGTTGTGTTTGGTAATAGATGTCAGAACTCTGCACTTCAACACTGTCAGATAACTGTCCAGAGTTGTGTTTGGTAATAGATGTCAGTAACTCTGCACCTCAACACTGTCAGATAACTGTCCAGAGTTGTGTTTGGTAATAGATGTCAGTAACTCTGCATCTCAACACTGTCAGATAACTGTCCAGAGTTGTGTTTGGTAATAGATGTCAGTAACTCTGCACTTCAACACTGTCAGATAACTGTCCAGAGTTGTGTTTGGTAATAGATGTCAGTAACTCTGCATCTCAACACTGTCAGATAACTGTCCAGAGTTGTGTTTGGTAATAGATGTCAGTAACTCTGCACTTCAACACTGTCAGATAACTGTCCAGAGTTGTGTTTGGTAATAGATGTCAGTAACTCTGCACCTCAACACTGTCAGATAACTGTCCAGAGTTGTGTTTGGTAATAGATGTCAGTAACTCTGCACTTCAACACTGTCAGATAACTGTCCAGAGTTGTGTTTGGTAATAGATGTCAGTAACTCTGCATCTCAACACTGTCAGATAACTGTCCAGAGTTGTGTTTGGTAATAGATGTCAGGAACTCTGCATCTCAACACTGTCAGATAACTGTCCAGAGTTGTGTTTGGTAATAGATGTCAGGAACTCTGCATCTCAACACTGTCAGATAACTGTCCAGAGTTGTGTTTGGTAATAGATGTCAGTAACTCTGCACCTCAACACTGTCAGATAACTGTCCAGAGTTGTGTTTGGTAATAGATGTCAGTAACTCTGCATCTCAACACTGTCAGATAACTGTCCAGAGTTGTGTTTGGTAATAGATGTCAGTAACTCTGCACTTCAACACTGTCAGATAAACTGTCCAGAGTTGTGTTTGGTAATAGATGTCAGGAACTCTGCATCTCAACACTGTCAGATAACTGTCCAGAGTTGTGTTTGGTAATAGATGTCAGGAACTCTGCACTTCAACACTGTCAGATAACTGTCCAGAGTTGTGTTTGGTAATAGATGTCAGTAACTCTGCACCTCACCACTGTCAGATAACTGTCCAGAGTTGTGTTTGGTAATAGATGTCAGTAACTCTGCACTTCAACACTGTCAGATAACTGTCCAGAGTTGTGTTTGGTAATAGATGTCAGTAACTCTGCACTTCAACACTGTCAGATAACTGTCCAGAGTTGTGTTTGGTAATAGATGTCAGAACTCTGCATCTCAACACTGTCAGATAACTGTCCAGAGTTGTGTTTGGTAATAGATGTCAGTAACTCTGCACTCAACACTGTCAGATAACTGTCCAGAGTTGTGTTTGGTAATAGATGTCAGGAACTCTGCATCTCAACACTGTCAGATAACTGTCCAGAGTTGTGTTTGGTAATAGATGTCAGAACTCTGCACTCAACACTGTCAGATAACTGTCCAGAGTTGTGTTTGGTAATAGATGTCAGTAACTCTGCACCTCACCACTGTCAGATAACTGTCCAGAGTTGTGTTTGGTAATAGATGTCAGTAACTCTGCACTTCAACACTGTCAGATAACTGTCCAGAGTTGTGTTTGGTAATAGATGTCAGTAACTCTGCACTTCAACACTGTCAGATAACTGTCCAGAGTTGTGTTTGGTAATAGATGTCAGGAACTCTGCATCTCAACACTGTCAGATAACTGTCCAGAGTTGTGTTTGGTAATAGATGTCAGAACTCTGCATCTCAACACTGTCAGATAACTGTCCAGAGTTGTGTTTGGTAATAGATGTCAGAACTCTGCATCTCAACACTGTCAGATAACTGTCCAGAGTTGTGTTTGGTAATAGATGTCAGTAACTCTGCACTTCAACACTGTCAGATAACTGTCCAGAGTTGTGTTTGGTAATAGATGTCAGTAACTCTGCACTTCAACACTGTCAGATAACTGTCCAGAGTTGTGTTTGGTAATAGATGTCAGGAACTCTGCATCTCAACACTGTCAGATAACTGTCCAGAGTTGTGTTTGGTAATAGATGTCAGTAATGCATCTCAACACTGTCAGATAACTGTCCAGAGTTGTGTTTGGTAATAGATGTCAGTAACTCTGCATCTCAACACTGTCAGATAACTGTCCAGAGTTGTGTTTGGTAATAGATGTCAGTAACTCTGCACTTCAACACTGTCAGATAACTGTCCAGAGTTGTGTTTGGTAATAGATGTCAGTAACTGCATCTCAACACTGTCAGATAACTGTCCAGAGTTGTGTTTGGTAATAGATGTCAGTAACTCTGCATCTCAACACTGTCAGATAACTGTCCAGAGTTGTGTTTGGTAATAGATGTCAGTAACTCTGCACTTCAACACTGTCAGATAACTGTCCAGAGTTGTGTTTGGTAATAGATGTCAGTAACTCTGCACTTCAACACTGTCAGATAACTGTCCAGAGTTGTGTTTGGTAATAGATGTCAGTAACTCTGCACTTCAACACTGTCAGATAACTGTCCAGAGTTGTGTTTGGTAATAGATGTCAGAACTCTGCATCTCAACACTGTCAGATAACTGTCCAGAGTTGTGTTTGGTAATAGATGTCAGTAACTCTGCATCTCAACACTGTCAGATAACTGTCCAGAGTTGTGTTTGGTAATAGATGTCAGTAACTCTGCATCTCAACACTGTCAGATAACTGTCCAGAGTTGTGTTTGGTAATAGATGTCAGTAACTCTGCACTTCAACACTGTCAGATAACTGTCCAGAGTTGTGTTTGGTAATAGATGTCAGGAACTCTGCATCTCAACACTGTCAGATAACTGTCCAGAGTTGTGTTTGGTAATAGATGTCAGTAACTCTGCACTCTCAACACTGTCAGATAACTGTCCAGAGTTGTGTTTGGTAATAGATGTCAGTAACTCTGCATCTCAACACTGTCAGATAACTGTCCAGAGTTGTGTTTGGTAATAGATGTCAGTAACTCTGCACCTCAACACTGTCAGATAACTGTCCAGAGTTGTGTTTGGTAATAGATGTCAGTAACTCTGCACTTCAACACTGTCAGATAACTGTCCAGAGTTGTGTTTGGTAATAGATGTCAGGAACTCTGCACTTCAACACTGTCAGATAACTGTCCAGAGTTGTGTTTGGTAATAGATGTCAGTAACTCTGCACTCAACACTGTCAGATAACTGTCCAGAGTTGTGTTTGGTAATAGATGTCAGGAACTCTGCATCTCAACACTGTCAGATAACTGTCCAGAGTTGTGTTTGGTAATAGATGTCAGTAACTCTGCACTTCAACACTGTCAGATAACTGTCCAGAGTTGTGTTTGGTAATAGATGTCAGGAACTCTGCATCTCAACACTGTCAGATAACTGTCCAGAGTTGTGTTTGGTAATAGATGTCAGTAACTCTGCACCTCACCACTGTCAGATAACTGTCCAGAGTTGTGTTTGGTAATAGATGTCAGGAACTCTGCATCTCAACACTGTCAGATAACTGTCCAGAGTTGTGTTTGGTAATAGATGTCAGTAACTGCATCTCAACACTGTCAGATAACTGTCCAGAGTTGTGTTTGGTAATAGATGTCAGTAACTCTGCACTTCAACACTGTCAGATAACTGTCCAGAGTTGTGTTTGGTAATAGATGTCAGAACTCTGCACTTCAACACTGTCAGATAACTGTCCAGAGTTGTGTTTGGTAATAGATGTCAGGAACTCTGCATCTCAACACTGTCAGATAACTGTCCAGAGTTGTGTTTGGTAATAGATGTCAGTAACTCTGCACTTCAACACTGTCAGATAACTGTCCAGAGTTGTGTTTGGTAATAGATGTCAGGAACTCTGCATCTCAACACTGTCAGATAACTGTCCAGAGTTGTGTTTGGTAATAGATGTCAGAACTCTGCATCTCAACACTGTCAGATAACTGTCCAGAGTTGTGTTTGGTAATAGATGTCAGTAACTCTGCATCTCAACACTGTCAGATAACTGTCCAGAGTTGTGTTTGGTAATAGATGTCAGTAACTCTGCACTTCAACACTGTCAGATAACTGTCCAGAGTTGTGTTTGGTAATAGATGTCAGAACTCTGCATCTCAACACTGTCAGATAACTGTCCAGAGTTGTGTTTGGTAATAGATGTCAGTAACTCTGCACTTCAACACTGTCAGATAACTGTCCAGAGTTGTGTTTGGTAATAGATGTCAGGAACTCTGCATCTCAACACTGTCAGATAACTGTCCAGAGTTGTGTTTGGTAATAGATGTCAGGAACTCTGCATCTCAACACTGTCAGATAACTGTCCAGAGTTGTGTTTGGTAATAGATGTCAGAACTCTGCATCTCAACACTGTCAGATAACTGTCCAGAGTTGTGTTTGGTAATAGATGTCAGTAACTCTGCACCTCACCACTGTCAGATAACTGTCCAGAGTTGTGTTTGGTAATAGATGTCAGGAACTCTGCATCTCAACACTGTCAGATAACTGTCCAGAGTTGTGTTTGGTAATAGATGTCAGTAACTCTGCACTTCAACACTGTCAGATAACTGTCCAGAGTTGTGTTTGGTAATAGATGTCAGTAACTCTGCATCTCAACACTGTCAGATAACTGTCCAGAGTTGTGTTTGGTAATAGATGTCAGTAACTCTGCACTCAACACTGTCAGATAACTGTCCAGAGTTGTGTTTGGTAATAGATGTCAGGAACTCTGCACTTCAACACTGTCAGATAACTGTCCAGAGTTGTGTTTGGTAATAGATGTCAGGAACTCTGCACTTCAACACTGTCAGATAACTGTCCAGAGTTGTGTTTGGTAATAGATGTCAGTAACTCTGCACTTCACCACTGTCAGATAACTGTCCAGAGTTGTGTTTGGTAATAGATGTCAGTAACTCTGCATCTCAACACTGTCAGATAACTGTCCAGAGTTGTGTTTGGTAATAGATGTCAGTAACTCTGCACTTCAACACTGTCAGATAACTGTCCAGAGTTGTGTTTGGTAATAGATGTCAGGAACTCTGCATCTCAACACTGTCAGATAACTGTCCAGAGTTGTGTTTGGTAATAGATGTCAGTAACTCTGCACCTCACCACTGTCAGATAACTGTCCAGAGTTGTGTTTGGTAATAGATGTCAGGAACTCTGCATCTCAACACTGTCAGATAACTGTCCAGAGTTGTGTTTGGTAATAGATGTCAGTAACTGCATCTCAACACTGTCAGATAACTGTCCAGAGTTGTGTTTGGTAATAGATGTCAGTAACTCTGCACTTCAACACTGTCAGATAACTGTCCAGAGTTGTGTTTGGTAATAGATGTCAGGAACTCTGCACTTCAACACTGTCAGATAACTGTCCAGAGTTGTGTTTGGTAATAGATGTCAGGAACTCTGCATCTCAACACTGTCAGATAACTGTCCAGAGTTGTGTTTGGTAATAGATGTCAGGAACTCTGCACTTCAACACTGTCAGATAACTGTCCAGAGTTGTGTTTGGTAATAGATGTCAGGAACTCTGCATCTCACCACTGTCAGATAACTGTCCAGAGTTGTGTTTGGTAATAGATGTCAGAACTCTGCATCTCAACACTGTCAGATAACTGTCCAGAGTTGTGTTTGGTAATAGATGTCAGTAACTCTGCATCTCAACACTGTCAGATAACTGTCCAGAGTTGTGTTTGGTAATAGATGTCAGTAACTCTGCATCTCAACACTGTCAGATAACTGTCCAGAGTTGTGTTTGGTAATAGATGTCAGTAACTCTGCATCTCAACACTGTCAGATAACTGTCCAGAGTTGTGTTTGGTAATAGATGTCAGTAACTCTGCACTTCAACACTGTCAGATAACTGTCCAGAGTTGTGTTTGGTAATAGATGTCAGTAACTCTGCACTTCAACACTGTCAGATAACTGTCCAGAGTTGTGTTTGGTAATAGATGTCAGTAACTCTGCACCTCACCACTGTCAGATAACTGTCCAGAGTTGTGTTTGGTAATAGATGTCAGGAACTCTGCATCTCAACACTGTCAGATAACTGTCCAGAGTTGTGTTTGGTAATAGATGTCAGTAACTCTGCACTTCAACACTGTCAGATAAATGTCCAGAGTTGTGTTTGGTAATAGATGTCAGAACTCTGCATCTCAACACTGTCACATAACTGTCCAGAGTTGTGTTTGGTAATAGATGTCAGGAACTCTGCACTTCAACACTGTCAGATAACTGTCCAGAGTTGTGTTTGGTAATAGATGTCAGTAACTCTGCACCTCACCACTGTCAGATAACTGTCCAGAGTTGTGTTTGGTAATAGATGTCAGTAACTCTGCACTTCAACACTGTCAGATAACTGTCCAGAGTTGTGTTTGGTAATAGATGTCAGTAACTCTGCACTTCAACACTGTCAGATAACTGTCCAGAGTTGTGTTTGGTAATAGATGTCAGGAACTCTGCATCTCAACACTGTCAGATAACTGTCCAGAGTTGTGTTTGGTAATAGATGTCAGGAACTCTGCATCTCAACACTGTCAGATAACTGTCCAGAGTTGTGTTTGGTAATAGATGTCAGGAACTCTGCATCTCAACACTGTCAGATAACTGTCCAGAGTTGTGTTTGGTAATAGATGTCAGTAACTCTGCACCTCACCACTGTCAGATAACTGTCCAGAGTTGTGTTTGGTAATAGATGTCAGTAACTCTGCATCTCAACACTGTCAGATAACTGTCCAGAGTTGTGTTTGGTAATAGATGTCAGTAACTCTGCACTTCAACACTGTCAGATAACTGTCCAGAGTTGTGTTTGGTAATAGATGTCAGAACTCTGCATCTCAACACTGTCAGATAACTGTCCAGAGTTGTGTTTGGTAATAGATGTCAGTAACTCTGCATCTCAACACTGTCAGATAACTGTCCAGAGTTGTGTTTGGTAATAGATGTCAGGAACTCTGCATCTCAACACTGTCAGATAACTGTCCAGAGTTGTGTTTGGTAATAGATGTCAGTAACTCTGCATCTCAACACTGTCAGATAACTGTCCAGAGTTGTGTTTGGTAATAGATGTCAGTAACTCTGCACTTCAACACTGTCAGATAACTGTCCAGAGTTGTGTTTGGTAATAGATGTCAGTAACTCTGCACTTCAACACTGTCAGATAACTGTCCAGAGTTGTGTTTGGTAATAGATGTCAGTAACTCTGCATCTCAACACTGTCAGATAACTGTCCAGAGTTGTGTTTGGTAATAGATGTCAGTAACTGCACTTCAACACTGTCAGATAACTGTCCAGAGTTGTGTTTGGTAATAGATGTCAGAACTCTGCATCTCAACACTGTCAGATAACTGTCCAGAGTTGTGTTTGGTAATAGATGTCAGTAACTCTGCATCTCAACACTGTCAGATAACTGTCCAGAGTTGTGTTTGGTAATAGATGTCAGTAACTCTGCACTCTCAACACTGTCAGATAACTGTCCAGAGTTGTGTTTGGTAATAGATGTCAGTAACTCTGCACTTCACCACTGTCAGATAACTGTCCAGAGTTGTGTTTGGTAATAGATGTCAGTAACTCTGCATCTCAACACTGTCAGATAACTGTCCAGAGTTGTGTTTGGTAATAGATGTCAGTAACTCTGCACTTCAACACTGTCAGATAACTGTCCAGAGTTGTGTTTGGTAATAGATGTCAGGAACTCTGCATCTCAACACTGTCAGATAACTGTCCAGAGTTGTGTTTGGTAATAGATGTCAGGAACTCTGCACTCAACACTGTCAGATAACTGTCCAGAGTTGTGTTTGGTAATAGATGTCAGTAACTCTGCACCTCACCACTGTCAGATAACTGTCCAGAGTTGTGTTTGGTAATAGATGTCAGTAACTCTGCACTTCAACACTGTCAGATAACTGTCCAGAGTTGTGTTTGGTAATAGATGTCAGTAACTCTGCACTTCAACACTGTCAGATAACTGTCCAGAGTTGTGTTTGGTAATAGATGTCAGGAACTCTGCATCTCAACACTGTCAGATAACTGTCCAGAGTTGTGTTTGGTAATAGATGTCAGGAACTCTGCATCTCAACACTGTCAGATAACTGTCCAGAGTTGTGTTTGGTAATAGATGTCAGGAACTCTGCATCTCAACACTGTCAGATAACTGTCCAGAGTTGTGTTTGGTAATAGATGTCAGTAACTCTGCACCTCAACACTGTCAGATAACTGTCCAGAGTTGTGTTTGGTAATAGATGTCAGTAACTCTGCACTTCAACACTGTCAGATAACTGTCCAGAGTTGTGTTTGGTAATAGATGTCAGTAACTCTGCACTTCAACACTGTCAGATAACTGTCCAGAGTTGTGTTTGGTAATAGATGTCAGTAACTCTGCACTTCAACACTGTCAGATAACTGTCCAGAGTTGTGTTTGGTAATAGATGTCAGAACTCTGCATCTCAACACTGTCAGATAACTGTCCAGAGTTGTGTTTGGTAATAGATGTCAGTAACTCTGCATCTCAACACTGTCAGATAACTGTCCAGAGTTGTGTTTGGTAATAGATGTCAGTAACTCTGCACTTCAACACTGTCAGATAACTGTCCAGAGTTGTGTTTGGTAATAGATGTCAGTAACTCTGCACTTCAACACTGTCAGATAACTGTCCAGAGTTGTGTTTGGTAATAGATGTCAGTAACTCTGCACTCAACACTGTCAGATAACTGTCCAGAGTTGTGTTTGGTAATAGATGTCAGTAACTCTGCATCTCAACACTGTCAGATAACTGTCCAGAGTTGTGTTTGGTAATAGATGTCAGTAACTCTGCATCTCAACACTGTCAGATAACTGTCCAGAGTTGTGTTTGGTAATAGATGTCAGTAACTCTGCACTCAACACTGTCAGATAACTGTCCAGAGTTGTGTTTGGTAATAGATGTCAGTAACTCTGCACTTCAACACTGTCAGATAACTGTCCAGAGTTGTGTTTGGTAATAGATGTCAGTAACTCTGCATCTCAACACTGTCAGATAACTGTCCAGAGTTGTGTTTGGTAATAGATGTCAGTAACTCTGCATCTCAACACTGTCAGATAACTGTCCAGAGTTGTGTTTGGTAATAGATGTCAGTAACTCTGCACTCAACACTGTCAGATAACTGTCCAGAGTTGTGTTTGGTAATAGATGTCAGTAACTCTGCATCTCAACACTGTCAGATAACTGTCCAGAGTTGTGTTTGGTAATAGATGTCAGGAACTCTGCATCTCAACACTGTCAGATAACTGTCCAGAGTTGTGTTTGGTAATAGATGTCAGTAACTCTGCATCTCAACACTGTCAGATAACTGTCCAGAGTTGTGTTTGGTAATAGATGTCAGTAACTCTGCACCTCAACACTGTCAGATAACTGTCCAGAGTTGTGTTTGGTAATAGATGTCAGTAACTCTGCACTTCAACACTGTCAGATAACTGTCCAGAGTTGTGTTTGGTAATAGATGTCAGGAACTCTGCATCTCAACACTGTCAGATAACTGTCCAGATTGGTAATAGATGTCAGTAACTGCATCTCAACACTGTCAGATAACTGTCCAGAGTTGTGTTTGGTAATAGATGTCAGTAACTCTGCACTTCAACACTGTCAGATAACTGTCCAGAGTTGTGTTTGGTAATAGATGTCAGGAACTCTGCATCTTCAACACTGTCAGATAACTGTCCAGAGTTGTGTTTGGTAATAGATGTCAGTAACTCTGCATCTCAACACTGTCAGATAACTGTCCAGAGTTGTGTTTGGTAATAGATGTCAGTAACTCTGCATCTCAACACTGTCAGATAACTGTCCAGAGTTGTGTTTGGTAATAGATGTCAGGAACTCTGCATCTCAACACTGTCAGATAACTGTCCAGAGTTGTGTTTGGTAATAGATGTCAGTAACTCTGCATCTCAACACTGTCAGATAACTGTCCAGAGTTGTGTTTGGTAATAGATGTCAGTAACTCTGCACTTCAACACTGTCAGATAACTGTCCAGAGTTGTGTTTGGTAATAGATGTCAGTAACTCTGCATCTCACCACTGTCAGATAACTGTCAGAGTTGTGTTTGGTAATAGATGAACTCTGCATCTCAACACTGTCACATAACTGTCCAGAGTTGTGTTTGGTAATAGATGTCAGTAACTCTGCACTTCAACACTGTCAGATAACTGTCCAGAGTTGTGTTTGGTAATAGATGTCAGGAACTCTGCATCTCAACACTGTCAGATAACTGTCCAGAGTTGTGTTTGGTAATAGATGTCAGGAACTCTGCACTTTCAACACTGTCAGATAACTGTCCAGAGTTGTGTTTG
Organism: Oncorhynchus tshawytscha; assembly: GCF_018296145.1. Lineage (NCBI taxonomy): Eukaryota > Metazoa > Chordata > Actinopteri > Salmoniformes > Salmonidae > Oncorhynchus > Oncorhynchus tshawytscha. Next base: position 48,355 of record NW_024608087.1, read on the forward strand.
GTAATAGATGTCAGTAACTCTGCACCTCACCACTG
>NW_024608088.1:0-10000 GCF_018296145.1 Oncorhynchus tshawytscha
GAGAGACACACTGTCAAGGTGACAGGTATCCTAGTGGTTTAGAGACTGAGAGGTACAGAGACACACTGTCAAGGTGACAGGTATCCTAGTGGTACAGAGACACACTGTCAAGGTGACAGGTATCCTAGTGGTTTAGAGACTGAGAGGTATAGAGACACGCTGTCAAGGTGACAGGTATCCTAGTGGTTTAGAGACTGAGAGGTGGAGAGACACACTGTCAAGGTGACAGGTATCCTAGTGGTTTAGAGACTGAGAGGTACAGAGACACACTGTCAAGGTGACAGGTATCCTAGTGGTTTAGAGACTGAGAGGTTTAGAGACACACTGTCAAGGTGACAGGTATCCTAGTGGTTTAGAGACTGAGAGTTATAGAGACACACTGTCAAGGTGACAGGTATCCTAGTGGTTTAGAGACTGAGAGGTAGAGAGACACACTGTCAAGGTGACAGGTATCCTAGTGGTTTAGAGACAGAGGTATAGAGACACGCTGTTAAGGTGACAGGTATTCTAGTGGTTTAGAGACTGAGAGGTTTAGAGACACACTGTCAAGGTGACAGGTATCCTAGTGGTTTAGAGACTGAGAGGTTTAGAGACAAGTCAAAACATCTGGTTCTTTCATGTCAAAACCCTTATTCTACTCTAGTCATGATATAATATTGTATTATATTATAAGAGTCTCCACTCAGTATGGTGTTAATGATGACTGTGTGTTGTGTACATTGATTGAATGGTTAGGACTCTCTCTCTGTATTCACAGTTTATATCCCAAGAGACCAGGAGACCTAAAGGAAGCATTCAACACTGCATCCCTTCATCCAGTCATAGTAAACTGTCTGTCTGTCTGTCTGTCTGTCTGTCTGTCTGTCTGTCTGTCTGTCTGTCTGTCTGTCTGTCTGTCTGTCTGTCTGTCTGTCTGTCTGTCTGTCTGTCTGTCTGTCTGTCTGTCTGTCTGTCAACACAGCCAACTTCTCTGCTGTGGTTGTTGTTGCTGCTATCAGTGTTAAGGTCAAGGTACAAAGTGATTGACCTCCCTCTGAGCCATATACAGAGTTCAACCCCTCTAAACATGTCATCTTTTATATCCTATATTGTATATAGCTCTGATGTCACTGTCCTTAATCAACTTGTCGTATCTTAGGCTATGCCGGATTAAGTGATATGACATGATAGCATGCTATTCTATAAAATGATTTCTCCGTAATTAATATTACCTGATTGAACTAATCATGTAAATGTAATTAACTAGAGAGTCGGGCACCACAAAATAATATTTATAGAGCTGATATCTTCCGAATAAACTCTTAAAGACCTAGTAATATTTGACATTAATAGCAGTCAATATCAATCGTCATCTTAATTCAGTCTCATCTGAAAGTTGTAAATTCTTGGTTATCTGCACGAACCCTGGCTAACAATTTGAATCAGCAATACAAAATTGGGTTTAATTATTTATTTACTAAATACCTAACTAATCACACATACACACAATGAATCATACCTTGATTATATATTAGGTCATAAAGGAAAACGTCCCTAGTGGGCGGAACAGATATGACAGCTGGTTACACAAAGAGAGGGGGGCTGGGATTGAGTGAAAGAGCGGGAAGACTGAGGGACACAGGGAGAAGCTATGCTATTGGAAATACAGCATCTGATCCATTCTAAATTCCCGCCCATTTGTGTCAGAGAGATTAAAGGAGACGGCACGCGTCAAAATGATTGATTGATGACCTACGTCATGATGACGCGTGCATGTTTAAATATGGGCCCCTGCCCCGCCCCCCCTGTTCGTGTGGTCACGTGTTAGAGGGTGTTTGTTATTTTATATCTATATGTCAGGCTTTGAAGTAGTCCTGGTGATTGATGTGTAGGGGTCTGGTTGAACTGGGGGGTTTGAGTGTTTGAACTTTTGGAACGTGTATGGCCCCCACCCCCAGTTTTATCTCTCTTATGTTTGTTATCTATGAAGCAGAAATGTGTGTGTGTGTGTGTGTGTGTTTGTGTGTGTGTGTTAGAAACAAGGAATGTGTGTGTATGTGTGTGTGTGTGTGTGTTAGAAACAAGGAATGTGTGTGTGTGTGTGTGTGTTCTGTAGTTATTATCTGAACCATTCTGACATAGGACCGTCGTCCTCACATCTTTGGAACAGGAGGTTATATAGTCGTCAAGGGCTATATAGGAAGGGAGAGGAGGGCGTGTTTGAAAAGTTTTATAGCCCAACCACAGGGTGGGCCACTGATTGAGCAGCCCTATTCTTATGAAAACCCAAATCTCACATTTTAGAAGCTAGAATAACATTTCATCCCATCACAAAAAATGTAATATTGAAACATTTAAATTGAACATTAATTCCATGTGAATCCGATAACTCTGATGTGTAGACTTTCCACTGTAGAGTTTATGTCATCTTATCATTGATGAGAATGTCTCAGATGGCAACCGAACTGACACCATATTCATTAAGTACCACCACATATGTTCAATTGGTCAGATTACCAGAATATAGTTCATTTCCCTCCACCTTCTGATGTTCCCAGAATCTCTATGTTAACCAAGGTTTTTGCAAATGTAACATCAGTAGGGTAGAGAGAGGAAAAAGGGGGGAAGAGGTATTTATGACTGTCATAAACCCCCCTTGTGGGAAGGAGTGAATGGATCCTCTGAGATCCAGTCGTGTTTCTTCCTGCTCTGTAAGGACCTGTGTCTCTGGGTGCTTCATGTGATGGTCTACAGTCTGGGTCTGGAGGCTGTAAGGACCTGTGTCTCTGGGTGCTTCATGTGATGGTCTACAGTCTGGGTCTGGAGCTGTAAGGACCTGTGTCTCTGGGTGCTTCATGTGATGGTCTACAGTCTGGGTCTGGAGGCTGTAAGGACCTGTGTCTCTGGGTGCTTCATGTGATGGTCTACAGTCTGGGTCTGGAGTCTGTAAGGACCTGTGTCTCTGTGTGCTTCTGAGGCTGTAAGGACCTGTGTCTCTGGGTGCTTCATGTGATGGTCTACAGTCTGGGTCTGGAGGCTGTAAGGACCTGTGTCTCTGGGTGCTTCATGTGATGGTCTACAGTCTGGGTCTGGAGGCTGTAAGGACCTGTGTCTCTGGGTGCTTCATGTGATGGTCCTAGGATGGACCTAGGTTGGGCAAAACTAAACATGGCGGTGTTCGCCTTAGCAATCTCTCCTGGCTACACTAGTGACCATATCCCCCGTGCATCCCGCAAAGGCGGAGGTGTTGCTGACATTTACAATAGCAAATTTCAATTTACAAAAAAAAAATGACGTTTTCGTCTTTTGAGCTTCTAGTCATGAAATCTATGCAGCCTACTCAATCACTTTTTATAGCTACTGTTTACAGGCCTCCTGGGCCATATACAGCGTTCCTCACTGAGTTCCCTGAATTCCTATAAGACCTTGTAGTCATAGCAGATAATATTCTAATCTTTGGTGACTTTAATATTCACATGGGAAAGTCCACAGACCCACTCCAAAAGACTTTCGGAGCCATCATCGACTCAGTGGGTTTTGTCCAACATGTCTCTGGACCCACTTACTGTCACAGTCATACGCTGGACCTAGTTTTGTCCCATGGAATAAATGTTGTGGATCTTAATGTTTTTCCTCATAATCCTGGACTATCGGACCACCATTTTATTACGTTTGCAATTGCAACAAATAATCTGCTCAGACCCCAACCAAGGACCATCAAAAGTCGTGCTATAAATTCACAGACAAAACAAAGATTCCTTGATGTCCTTCCAGATTCCCTCTGTCTACCCAAGGACGCCAGAGGACAAAAATCAGTTAACCACCTAACTGAGGAACTCAATTTAACCTTGCGCAATACCCTAGATGCAGTTGCACCCCTAAAAACTAAAAACATTTCTCATAAGAAACTAGCTCCCTGGTACACAGAAAATACCCGAGCTCTGAAGCAAGCTTCCAGAAAATTGGAACGGAAATGGCGCCACACCAAACTGGAAGTCTTCCGACTAGCTTGGAAAGACAGTACCGTGCAGTACCGAAGAGCCCTTACTGCTGCTCGATCTTCCTATTTTTCTAACTTAATTGAGGAAAATAAGAACAATCCGAAATTCCTTTTTGATACTGTCGCAAAGCTAACTAAAAAGCAGCATTCCCCAAGAGAGGATGACTTTCACTTCAGCAGTGATAAATTCATGAACTTCTTTGAGGAAAAGATTATGATTATTAGAAAGCAAATTACGGACTCCTCTTTAAATCTGCGTATTCCTTCAAAGCTCAGTTGTCCTGAGTCTGCACAACTCTGCCAGGACCTAGGATCAAGAGAGATGCTCAAGTGTTTTAGTACTATATCTCTTGACACAATGATGAAAATAATCATGGCCTCTAAACCTTCAAGCTGAATACTGGACCATATTCCAACTAAACTACTGAAAGAGCTGCTTCTTGTGCTTGGCCCTCCTATGTTGAACATAATAAATGGCTCTCTATCCACCGGATGTGTACCAAACTCACTAAAAGTGGCAGAAATAAAGCCTCTCTTGAAAAAGCCAAACCTTGACCCAGAAAATATAAAAAACTATCGGCCTATATTGAATCTTCCATTCCTCTCAAAATTTTGAGAAAAGGCTGTTGCGCAGCAACTCACTGCCTTCCTGAAGACAAACAATGTATACGAAATGCTTCAGTCTGGTTTTAGACCCCATCATAGCACTGAGACGGCACTTGTGAAGGTGGTAAATGACATTTTAATGGTATCGGACCGAGGCTCTGCATCTGTCCTCGTGCTCCTAGACCTTAGTGCTGCGTTTGATACCATCGATCACCACATTCTTTTGGAGAGATTGGAAACCCAGATTGGTCTACACGGACAAGTTCTGGCCTGGTTTAGATCTTATCTGTCGGAAAGATATCAGTTTGTCTCTGTGAATGGTTTGTCCTCTGACAAATCAACTGTAAATGTCGGTGTTCCTCAAGGTTCCGTTTTAGGACCACTATTGTTTTCACTATATATTTACCTCTTGGGGATGTTATTCGAAAACATAATGTTAACTTTCACTGCTATGCGGATGACACACAGCTGTACATTTCAATGAAACATGGTGAAGCCCCAAAATTGCCCTTGCTAGAAGCATGTGTTTCAGACAATAGGAAGTGGATGGCTGCAAACTTTCTACTTTTAAACTCAGACAAAACAGAGATGCTTGTTCTAGGTCCCAAGAAACAAAGAGATCTTCTGTTGAATCTGACAATTAACCTTAATGGTTGTACAGTCGTCTCAAATAAAACTGTGAAGGACCTCGGTGTTACTCTGGACCCTGATCTCTCTTTTGAAGAACATATCAAGACCATTTCAAGGACAGCTTTTTTCCATCAAGTAACATTGCAAAAATCAGAAACTTTCTGTCCGAAAATAATGCAGAAAAATTAATCCATGCTTTTGTCACTTCTAGGTTAGACTACTGCAATGCTCTACTTTCCGGCTACCCGGATAAAGCACTAAATAAACTTCAGTTAGTGCTAAATACGGCTGCTAGAATCCTGACTAGAACCCAAAAATTTGATCATATTACTCCAGTGCTAGCCTCTCTACACTGGCTTCCTGTCAAAGCAAGGGCTGATTTCAAGGTTTTACTGCTAACCTACAAAGCATTACATGGGCTTGCTCCTACCTATCTCTCTGATTTGGTCCTGCCGTACATACCTACACGTACGCTACGGTCACAAGACGCATGCCTCCTAATTGTCCCTAGAATTTCTAAGCAAACAGCTGGAGGCAGGGCTTTCTCCTATAGAGCTCCATTTTTATGGAATGGTCTGCCTACCCATGTCAGAGACGCAAACTCGGTCTCAACCTTTAAGTCTTTACTGAAGACTCATCTCTTCAGTGGGTCATATGATTGAGTGTAGTCTGGCCCAGGAGTGGGAAGGTGAACGGAAAGGCTATGGAGCAACGAACCGCCCTTGCTGTCTCTGCCTGGCTGGTTCCCCTCTTTCCACTGGGATTCTCTGCCTCTAACCCTATTACAGGGGCTGAGTCACTGGCTTACTGGGGCTCTCTCATGCCGTCCCTGGAAGGGGTGCGTCACCTGAGTGGGTTGATTCACTGATGTGGTCATCCTGTCTGGGTTTGCGCCCCCCCTTGGGTTGTGCCATGGCGGAGATCTTTGTGGGCTATACTCAGCCTTGTCTCAGGATGGTAAATTGGTGGTTGAAGATATCCCTCTAGTGGTGTGGGGGCTGTGCTTTGGCAAAGTGGGTGGGGTTATATCCTTCCTGTTTGGCCCTGTCCGGGGGTGTTCTCGGATGGGGCCACAGTGTCTCCTGACCCCTCCTGTCTCAGCCTCCAGTATTTATGCTGCAGTAGTTTTTGTGTCGGGGGCCTGTGGTCAGTTTGGTATATCTGGAGTACTTCTCCTGTCCTATTCGGTGTCCAGTGTGAATCTAAGTGTGCGTTCTCTAATTCTCTCCTTCTCTCTTTCTTTCTCTCTCTCGGAGGACCTGAGCCCAAGGACCATGCCCCACGACTACCTGACATGATGACTCCTTGCTGTCCCCAGTCCACCTGGCCATGCTGCTGCTCCAGTTTCAACTGACCTGAGCCCTAGGACCATGCCCCAGGACTACATGACATGATGACTCCTTGCTGTCCCCAGTCCACCTGGCCGTGCTGCTGCTCCAGTTTCAACTGTTCTGCCCTATTATTATTCGACAATGCTGGTCATTTATGAACATTTGAACATCTTGGCCATGTTCTGTTATAATCTCCACCCGGCACAGCCAGAAGAGGACTTGCCACCCCACATAGCCTGGTTCCTCTCTAGGTTTCTTCCTAGGTTTTGGCCTTTCTAGGGAGTTTTTCCTAGCCACCGTGCTTCTACACCTGCATTGCTTGCTGTTTGGGGTTTTAGGCTAGGTTTCTGTACAGCACTTTGAGATATCAGCTGATGTACGAAGGGCTATATAAATACATTTGATTTGATTTGATTTGGTCTACAGTCTGGGTCTGGAGGCTGTAAGGACCTGTGTCTCTGGGTGCTTCATGTGATGGTCTACAATCTGGGTCTGGAGGCTGAGGTCTTCCTGAGTGCACACAGACACATAGGGAGTGAGTGTATCTCTCTCTCTCTCTCTATGTACAATCACACCTGGGTGAAGGAGCTCTCAGTCCTAGGAATGTAAAACTGAAGTTGGTCATTTCCATGGTAACAGAGTGACATTGAGAATCCGATTTTTAACTTGAAAATGTCTGTCAAGCAAAACACAATCATTGCAAAGTCAAACAAACTTTACAACTCTATGCACAAGGACAACTTTTAACAATATACAAAAACACATGAACAAAAACACATTGACTTGAAGAACAGAGCAGATACACATTTCAGTAAGAGAATGACAAACCCTCATTGTGTTTGACATTTTAAAGTGTAAATCTGAGTCTGTATCACTCTGTTCCTGTGGAAAGTTCAGGATGAACTTCAGCTTATTTCCTTCAACGATATTAAATGTTAAAGAGTTTTGGATCTTCTTCATCAAAGCAACACAGTGTCAATGTCACACCTGGTTAAATAAGGGTCAAATAAAAATAAACAAATTGGCTCTGAAACCAAGTCATGCCTCAGCTGGCTCATCATGCTCCCTGGCCTCAGCTGGCTCATCATGCTCCCTGGCCTCAGCCGGCTCATCATGCTCCCTGGCCTCAGCTGGCTCATCATGCTCCCTGGCCTCAGCCGGCTCATCATGCTCCCTGGCCTCAGCTGGCTCATCATGATCCCTGGCCTCAGCCGGCTTGACAGGATCCCGCACCTCGGCTGGCTCATCATGCTCCCTGGCCTCAGCCGGCTCATCATGCTCCCTGGCCTCAGCTGGCTCATCATGATCCCTGGCCTCAGCCGGCTTGACAGGATCCCGCATCTCGGCCAGCCCGTCAGGCTCACCCAGTTGGGTGTCCCTAGAAAGGGGGCGGGTAACTGTCACATCTGCTCTCACTCCCCCTCCCTGCCCATCGTTTACTCACACCTGTCACCATCGTTTACTCACACCTGTCACCATCGTTTACACACACCTGTCACCATCGTTTATACACACCTGTCACCATCGTTTACACACACCTGTCACCATCGTTTATACACACCTGTCACCATCCTTTATACACACCTGTCACCATCGTTTACTCACACCTGTCACCATCGTTTACTCACACCTGTCACCATCGTTTATACACATCTGTCACCATCGTTTATACACACCTGTCACCATCGTTTACTCACACCTGTCACCATCGTTTACTCACACCTGTCACCATTGTTTACTCACACCTGTCACCATCGTTTACACACACCTGTCACCATCGTTTATACACACCTGTCACCATCGTTTATACACACCTGTCACCATCGTTTATACACACCTGTCACCATCAGCCCTTCATTGGACTCACCTCTTCATCACTGTTTAATTTCCTCCCCTGTATCTGTCTGTTCCTCAGGTTGATCCCCGTGTCACCAGTAATGTTGAGGTGTTTCCGTTGTCCAGACGCTGTCGGTGTTTTGTTCCTGTCTGTTTTATTATTAAATGTTACACTCCCTGTACTTGCTTCTCGTCTCCCAGCGTCTGTCCTCACACTTTGCTTTGTTTTGACCTGTATTTCTGGCATGTTCCACAGGCTCTGACTGTCTGCTCTATATCACCATTCATCTTGGGCCAGAATAACACTGTTTCTGGACGTCGTTTTGACTTTTCCATCCCTTGATGGTCCTGGTGTATTTTGATCAGCATGTTTTTCTGTAATTCATGAACCCTGAAACAGACAATCAACCATAAGGGTATAGCTTGTACAGACCACCTGCATGTTATGGTTCGGAGTACAGATATCAGGGTATAGGTCAACTCCCTCCAGTACAGACATCTCATCCCTGTATTGACCATAAGGGTATAGCTTGTACAGACCACCTGCATGTTATGGTTCTGAGTACAGATATCAGGGTATAGGTCAACTCCCTCCAGTACAGATATCAGGGTATAGGTCAACTCCCTCCAGTACAGATATCAGGGTATAGGTCAACTCCCTCCAGTACAGACATCTCATCCCTGTATTGACCATAATGGTAGGGTTTAGGTCAACTCCCTCCGGTACAGACATCTCATTCATCTAGTGTCATACTGCTGTAACAACACAGCACCTAAACCTGCTTTAGAGGCATCTGGACACCACCTAGTATCATACTGCTGTAACAACACAGCACCTAAACCTGCTTTAGAGGCATACCACCTAGTATCATACTGTTGTAACAACACAGCACCTAAACCTGCTTTAGAGGCATCTGGACACCACCTAGTATCATACTGCTGTAACAACACAGCACCTAAACCTGCTTTAGAGGCATCTGCTGAGATGTTGGTGTTGAGCATCACAGAACCTCAGTACTGGATCATACATGATCAATGCCTTGAGCTGCTCCAACTCTTTCTGCTGATTACTGTTCCAACACCAGTCTGTAGTTTTACACAGTACACTTCTCATCTGACTCGTGGGAGTTGACAGACTAGTTACACATTGACCCACATAGTTAACCATATCTAAGAACCTTTGTACACCCTCTTGATCGGTAGGAGGTGGCATGTTCTTGATGGGCGTCACTTTGCTCTGGTCTATCTGAACATCTTCACATGTTAGTTTATCACCCAAGAAGGTGATTTGTGTCTTTCTGAATTGGCATTTGTCTGTGTTTCTCTTTAGTCTGTTATCTCTGATTAGATCAAGTGCTGTTTTCAACCTGGTGTTGTGTTCTTCCACAGTCTGACTCCATATTAACACATCATCAATGGACCCTGTGGTGCCTGGCACACTCTCAAATATCTGTTGGACTGTCCTATGAAAGACTTGTGGTGCTGAAGTGAGACCAAACGGGAGCCTTTTAAATGAGAACCTACCAGAAGGAGTATTGAAAGTAGAAAGCCTTGTCCTCTCCTTGTCTAGACTGATCTGCCAAAACCCTGATGAGGCGTCTAGCTTTGAGTAGTATTT
>NW_024608088.1:25000-48462 GCF_018296145.1 Oncorhynchus tshawytscha
TTGACAAAGATAAACAAAGATTTTTTCTAATTTTTACAGCCATTACTGACAAAATAATCAAATGTAATGTTTTCTTTACCAAAAACTCTACATGGAAAGCAGAAAGCTGTGATCAATTAAATAGAAAGCTAGCCTGGCACAGATGTAAAATCAATTAAATACAACGTTAACTAGATATTATCTGTGTCATTTATAGCCTGGCACAGATAGTAAAACTACATTAAATACAACGTTAACTAGATATTATCTGTGTCATTTCTAGCCTGGCACAGATAGTAAAACTACATTAAATACAACGTTAACTAGATATTATCTGTGTCATTTCTAGCCTGGCACAGATAGTAAAACTACATTAAATACAACGTTAACTAGATATTATCTGTGTCATTTCTAGCCTGGCACAGATAGTAAAACTACATTAAATACAACGTTAACTAGATATTATCTGTGTCATTTCTAGCCTGGCACAGATAGTAAAACTACTGTAGCGACCCGCACAGACAGCTGTGTGTTATGTGTTCGGCTAGTAGCTGGTTGTGTTGTACTTACCAGTTCCCAGTGTTCGCGGGGTCCGACATGCCAATCAACCTGCTATCTGCCAATCACAGGAATGCCTGGGATGTTCTGATGCCGGGCATCCTGGTGGTTGGCGGAGTGGCGTGGAGGGGGCGGGGCATTGGAAGTTAAGGTTCAGCCTTTGTTCTCTCTCTTCCGTCTGGGCTTCACAAGAGAAGGTCCCGATTGGCTTGTGGGGTATCTTTCATTTATTTGGCGTGAGCTAAGGCCAAACAGTAGCCTGTGTAAAGTTGCTAATAAACCGTCAATTCGTAACTCAATCCTCTGTCTGGACAATTGTTCCTTTATGATCTAGTCAGGTCATTACACTACATTAAATACAACGTTAACTAGATATCATCGCCACATAACTTATGTCGAATTTAAAAGACACCGTTACCGTTAGTAACGTCTGTTACACTGTAACTTACAGGCAGCCTCACATAAAAACCTATTGGTTAACAAAGCTTTGATTATGACCAAAGTCTATAGTAGTGAAAACTCTCTCTCTCTATTGTAACTTACCACACATTCACATCACTGCCTCGACATGAATGTGTCCTGTCAGAGCCGTTTCCTGTCCGTTAACTGTTAACAGGCTCGAGCCACAGCTTAACCAATGAGCTACAAGGAGGACTGACAGTCACGAGCGGTGCAGCAGCCTCCAGCAGCGCCTTAAAGGTGCACTGCCGCCACCGGTACATGCTGGAAGTTGACGGTGAGAAAATAAATCACAGGTATTACTGATATATTAAATCCTCCTACCTAACTCAGTACATTCTGAGAAAATAAAAACCAACTAACTTCTAATAGAGCCCTCCCCAAACAACCCCCACAGAAATTCTTCTTCAAATCCCCCAACCCCGTCCTCAAACCCAAGGAACTTTTTCTTCAACACATGTTTGACAACAATATCCATTTAAACATACTTCTTGATATTAACTTTCCAACTAACCGATGACCCCCGTGCATCCCAAAACTCTTCCAAAGTTGCCGGTTAAACCTGTCCAAAATAGTCTTCAAATTTTTCTCACTATTTTACTGCTGCTCTTTAATTACTTGCAAGTCTTGATATTTCAACTAACATGACCCCGTGCATTGACTCAATACGGTTCCCACCTGTAATAAAATTGTTACTGCTGCTCTTTAATTACTTGTTACTTTTAAGTCTTGATTATTATCACTTCAGCATTTCACTGTGAGGTAAAAACACCTGTTGTATTCAGCATTTCACTGTGAGGTAAAAACACCTGTTGTATTCAGCACATGTGACTAATAATAATATAATGATGATAATACTAAGTAACACCCTTCCAACTAACCCTACACTCATTAAAAACCCACTACCCCATTCCACTACAATGCAGACACCATGACAACGACCTGGGAGGACGGGACACCACCACTCAACACCCCCTGGAACTCTTCTGAAGTCAAATCTCATATGACCAAATACTTCTCTGGTTCTGAACTCTTCTCCACACCTTCTACCTCACTGAACTCTCCCTCATTCATTTCCATTTCACCTCCAGAACTCAGTCTGGGGAACGACTCTGTTTGCACTTGAATTATAACATTTGAAATGTCTCTATTCTTTTGAAAATAAATGTTGTTTAATGTTTACTGTTCATTCATGATTGTTTATTGTCTACTTCACTTGCTTTGGCAAAGTAAATATATGTTTCCATGCCAATAAAGACCTTTGAATTGAATTGAGAGAGAGACAGTTCCATTTTAATGTATAGGGGACATGAGTCGTCATGGTTACTCATGGTTATGTGATGAGGCAGCCCAGTTGGTTACATGAACCAGTCTATTCTCTGAAAGGGGTCCAGACAGCCTGTTCCCAACAGTGGGGTCAGTGGGATTGGATAGGGGCCCCTCTCTCTCTCTCTCTCTGACTGGAGGAGAGAAGTGAAATGGTGTGTCTCCTCTGGTCAACAATACTCACCTTGAGAGACTCCACAGCCTGTTGGAGCTCCTTCAGCTCCTTCTCTCTCTCCTGGAATCTCTGCTGGACCTTCTGCTGACTCATCCCCAGCTGCCTCTGTGGAGAATCACTCTTCAATGAGCTATCAAGCTTTATTAGTCCAGTAGATCAATAGTATAGTAATGTGACATAGGACCCATAGAGAGGAAGGTCTACAATCCTGAGGAAGTCCCTTTACAATATTATATTATGTTGCTATGTGAATGATTATAGTTTTTATGGTAGGCCTACATGTATCAAGGGGTTGAGACTGAACTTTGGACTCATAAAAGGCCATTCAGAATGATAATAGTGTTTGACTTTAGAAAATGGTGATACATTTGTAACAAACTCAATATACTCAAGGTTTGTGTTCATATTTGTGGATCCATTTCATATTGTATATAATATAATGATCTCATATTCAAACAGATTTAGTTCCTACTGTATCTTTAATTCTTTGTTTATCAGACAGTCACCAACAAGTTGTTCTGGTCTTACCTGTTTCTCAGTCCTCTCTGCTGCAGCTGACACTGTATCATGGCCTTTATGTTCATCCATTGTACACAGCAGACAGATACACTGCTGATCGGTACGACAGTAAACCTCCAGCAGTTTGTCATGATGAGAGCAGATCTTCTCCTGTAGTTGTGCCGTGGCTTTGACCAGCTTGTGCTTCTTGAAAGCAGGAGATTCATAGTGAGGTTGGAGGTGAGTCTCACAGTAAGAGGCCAGACACGCCAGACAGGACATGAGGGCTTTCTGCTTTCTGGTCCCAGTGCAGACATCACACACCACATCTCCAGGTCCAGCATAGCACAGAGCAGGAGGGGGAGCAGCCTGGAGTCCTGTCTTCTTCAGTTTCTCCACCACTTCAGTCAGCACAGTGCTCCTGTTCAGAACAGGCCTTGGGATAAAGGTCTGTCTGCACTGTGGACAGCTGTAGACACCTTTCAGATCATCCTGATCCCAGCTTTCTTTAATACAGCCCATACAGTAACTGTGTCCACAGGCAGTAGTCACCGGATCCTTCAGTAGATCCAGACAGATGGAGCAACAGAACAGTTCCTGATTCTCTGCCATTTTGGTGCTCTCTCCCGTAGGTTAAGCAATGGCAGTATGAAAGATGACTTTCTGTTTCATGGAACTCTACACCAGAGGAGGGGGAGTGGCTTCCTCCTGGACTGGGTTCTCTGTATGTAGAGGGGGAGTGGCTTCCTCCTGGACTGGGTTCTCTGTATGTAGAGGGGGAGTGGCTTCCTCCTGGACTGGGTTCTCTGTATGTAGAGGGGGAGTGGCTTCCTACTGGACTGGGTCTCTGTATGTAGAGGGGGAGTGGCTTCCTACTGGACTGGGTTCTCTGTATGTAGAGGGGGAGTGGCTTCCTACTGGACTGGGGTTCTCTGTATGTAGAGGGGGAGTGGCTTCCTACTGGACTGGGTTCTCTGTATGTAGAGGGGGAGTGGCTTCCTACTGGACTGGGGTCTCTGTATGTAGAGGGGGAGACTGGACTGGGGTATGTAGAGGGGGAGTGGCTTCCTACTGGACTGGGTTCTCTGTATGTAGATGTAGAGGGGGAGTGGCTTCCTACTGGACTGTGTTCTCTGTATGTAGAGGGGAGTGGCTTCCTACTGGACTGTGTTCTCTGTATGTAGAGGGGAGTGGCTTCCTCCTGGACTGGGTTCTCTGTATGTAGAGGGGGAGTGGCTTCCTCCTGGACTGTGTTCTCTGTATGTAGAGGGGGTGTGGTTTCCTACTGGACTGTGTTCTCTGTATGTAGAGGGGGTGTGGTTTCTTTGATAAGGAAGTGTGACAGAGTGTTGGGTCGTTGGCAGAGATGGTTATTATTTATGTTACATGTATTTGAAATACTTCTGAGTGTTTTGTCATTTGAATTACACTGGGCTGAACTCCAATTTATTTTTTATTTTACTTTAAAAATACAACATATTTTTCTTTACCATTTTTTGTAGCAGTTCACGTCTTGTAGCCCCTCTTTAACCCTTTACTGGAATCAGAAGTCTGGTTTGATTAGAGTGTCTGCTAAATTAACTAAATATACATGTAAAAATGTTAATAAATACTTTGTTGACGGAAAATGTATTTGATACAATTGTAATATATTGTTGTCTCACTTAGCTGTCTTAATATGAATGCACTAAACAGAGCATCTGCTGAATTAGTATCTAAATGTCAAAATGAATCATTGCAAAGCATGCTGAGTATTATTCTAATGAGCTCCACCCCAAAACAAGACCAATAATACTACCCAGTGTGCTTTGCAGTTTATTTGGTATGTTCATTTTCACATATAGATTTGAGTCATTTAGCTTCTCCAGAGTGACTTGCTCAACTAAGGTAGATAACAACATACAGAATCACTGTCAAGAAGCAAGAAAAAGGCTTTTTAGCCATTACTGAGAATCTTGTTGCTCTTTGGGCTAAATATTTGCAAGTGTATTTTTATTTAAAATTAAGTATGTTACATTTCATTAAATATGTTACAAAATGCAGGTGTTGTTTATTTTGATACATTGATCTTTATGGTATCTTGTATCTATATTTTGAAATAGTATTTTTTTCATTTTGGCTCCAACCTGGTAGTAGAATACTCTATGAGGTAGTGGCTGGGTTGGAGACCCACCAACCGCATGGTGCCTCACCAAACGAGCTGACTGCAGCAAGGTGCTTCACTAGGATGTGGCCCTAATTGGAGAGTGGCTTTAGGGTGAGTACACTTCCAACAGCAGGACTTCAACATGTTACAGAAGATAATGTGGAGACAGAGATGGGCAGTATTTCTGTTGTATGTATGTGGAATACATATTTAACCCTCCTGCTGTGTTCTGCTTGACTTGGACCGATTTGCAAGTTTTCTCTCTGAAAAATGTAGTTAATTTAATCTGATTGTCATAAGGTTCCATGATTTTGTCCACACAGGGCATCTGAACACACAAAATACACGTTGATGATTTTCATGAAATATTGGGTGTTTTATTTAACTTTTGTACACCTGTGGTGTTCCCGCTCAAAAATGACAGGTCATTACAAATGAATGGCCGAGACTATAATTAGTGTATAACATTTTGTTCAGGCACATGCCCATTCATCAGATGGACACACTTCCTCTCCCAGACCCCACATGGATGTGTGTTTGAGCACACACACACCCTATTCCCCTTGGCTTCAATGTCAACCCCCACAGGAACCTTTCCCCAATAGAATCTCTCCCCCAAGGGAACCACACCTGTTGGCATTCTCACAAACAATCACAACATTGTTTCAATAATATATAGAACTTTTCTTGCAGCTGTGGAATATCCCAAGCCCTGGTAAACGATGTGCTCCGGGATGTTAAATCATTTTGTGTTTGTCTACCTTGACGATATCCTGTTTTTTTCCCATTCTGCCCAATAACACGTCCTCCATGTTCGACAAGTCCTTCAGCGCCTCCTGGAGAACCAGTTATTTGTGAAAGCGGAGAAATGCGAGTTCTACCGTTCTACCCTCTCCTTTCTGGGATATGTCATCGCTGAAGGAAATGTCCAGATGGACCCGGAAAAGATGAAAGCAGTAGTGGATTTGCCCCAACCTACGTCCAGGGTGCAGCTACAACATTTCCTGGGGTTTGCCCATTTCTACCGGTGTTTCATTCGAGGCTACAGCACCCTGGCAGCCCCACTCTTGGCACTCACCTCTCCCAATCTACTGTTCATATGGTTCCCAGCGGTTGACAGAGCCTTTGTGGACCTGAAGCATCAATTCACTACAGCCCTCAACCTCGTCCATCCGGACCCGTCCCGTCAGTTTGTGGTCGAGGTCGATGCTTCTAACGTTGGAGTGGGGGCTATCCTGTCGCAGCGATCCATCCAGGACCAAAAGCTCCATCCCTGTGCCTTCCTGTCCTATCGTCTCAACTCTGCAGAAAGAAACTACGACCAACCGAGAACTCCTGGTGGTCAAGATGACACTGGAGGAGTGAAGACACTGGCTGGAGGGAGCAGAACATCTATTTTTGGTTTGGACCGACCACAAGAATTTGGAATTTCTCCAAATATAACAGCACCATGTCAGAGTCAAGCAGAGTTTCATCAAACAAGTATTTGTCCAGTACACATTCCTGGGCTGTCCCGATGTCCCTGTTATTGTTACTGATGATTTGCTCAGAGAAGCCCAAACAACTTGTCCTGATTTGCCTAAACAGGAACAGTGAGCTCCTATAAATGGTCCTCTTTCATTTCCCCACACTGTGAACTCACATGCCCCAACTGCCCAGGAAGGGCCAGGTCCCTGTGGGCATAATTGAGTGTTGTTCCAGTCAGGAAGGGCCATGGCCCACCTCCTCTTCATGTCCATGTCTGTGGGTCACCATAATGCTGAGTGTTGTTCCAGTCAGGAAGGGCCATGGCCCACCTCCTCTTCCTGTCCATGTCTGTGGGTCACCATAATGCTGAGTGTTGTTCCAGTCAGGAAGGGCCATGGCCCACCTCCTCTTCCTGTCCATGTCTGTGGGTCACCATAATGCTGAGTGTTGTTCCAGTCAGGAAGGGCCATGGCCCACCTCCTCTTCCTGTCCATGTCTGTGGGTCACCATAATGCTGAGTGTTGTTCCAGTCAGGAAGGGCCATGGCCCACCTCCTCTTCCTGTCCATGTCTCACCATAATCTGAGTGTTGTTTCCTGTCCATGTCTGTGGGTCACCATAATGCTGAGTGTTGTTCCAGTCAGGAAGGGCCATGGCCCACCTCCCTTCCTGTCCATGTCTGTGGGTCACCATAATGCTTCCTCAGGAAGGGTGGCCCACCTCCTCTTCCTGTCCATAATGCTGAGTGTTGTTCCAGTCAGGAAGGGCCATGGCCCAATGGGTCACCATAATGCTGAGTGTTGTTCCAGTCAGGAAGGGCCATGGCCCACCTCCTCTTCCTGTCCATGTCTGTGGGTCACCATAATGCTGAGTGTTGTTCCAGTCAGGAAGGGCCATGGCCCACCTCCTCTTCCTGTCCATGTCTGTGGGTCACCATAATGCTGAGTGTTGTTCCAGTCAGGAAGGGGGCCATGGGTCACCCAGTGTTGTTCCTCCTCTTCCTGTCCATGTCTGTGGGTCACCATAATGCTGAGTGTTGTTCCAGTCAGGAAGGGCCATGGCCCACCTCCTCTTCCTGTCCATGTCTGTGGGTCACCATAATGCTGAGTGTTGTTCCAGTCAGGAAGGGCCATGGCCCACCTCCTCTTCCTGTCCATGTCTGTGGGTCACCATAATGCTGAGTGTTGTTCCAGTCAGGAAGGGCCATGGCCCACCTCCTCTTCCTGTCCATGTCTGTGGGTCACCATAATGCTGAGTGGTGAAAAGCACATACCCTGCAGCCACCAGGTTCACAGGTGTGACTGATGTGACTGTGGGGGACCTGCAGGCTGTGGTTGTGGTGACCCTGTAGAAACAATGCAGCCATCATATTGTGAGTAAAACCACCACTTCCTGTCTCGATCTGTGAAAGCTGGGCCTTCCTCAGTGCAGTTTCTAGTCCTCCTTTCACACTTCTATCTCCCTCTGGTATTGTCTTTACCATATCCGTGGCTTGTCTGACCTCTTTTAGCTATTTACTTTCATCATCTGTCTCCATCTTTAATCTTATCAGCAATCAGCACCTGCAGATCTTCTATCAACTTCCTCTTCTCTTTTCATAATGTTACAACTTGTTATTTTCCAGTCGTCCTTCTTCTCTCTTTCTTTCTTCCCTTTCTCTCTGGTCTCTGTATAGGTCACCCATGGAGGGTAACACTGGACATTCCATTTTTACTTCTTCAGTAGTTAGTTTGTTTTCTACAGGGGTCTTCCAGTCTGCTCCTTTATGTGGAGTGAGTTGGGGTGGCGAGGGAAACTCCCTCCAGGAAGTCAAACAACCAATAATACTGAGCGCTTGGTTCTTTTCCTGTGTTTGGTCCGGACTGGGTTGACACCTGCAGCAAACCGCACCACGGTACTCCAGCACCACGGGGTCTGAATGGAAAGAGAGAGAACCTAGGTGGGTTGTTTGGTGCGCCCCAGAGTGTGGATAGTGTTCACACCAGACCAGACAAGTTGGAAACCCTCCCGCTCCAAACCAGGTTGGTGTGAAACCCCCCGCTCCAAACCAGTTTGTTGTGAAATCCCCCCGCTCCAAACCAGTTTGTTGTGAAACCCCCCGCTCCAAACCAGTTTGTTGTGAAATCCCCCCCCTCCTCCCGCTCCAAACCAGTTTGTTGTGAAACCCCCCGCCGCTCCAAACCAGTTTGTTGTGAAATCCCCCTCCTCCTCCCGCTCCAAACCAGTTTGTTGTGAAATTCCCCCGCTCCAAACCAGTTTGGTGTCAAAGCCCCCACTCCAAACCAGTTTGGTGTGAAACCCCACCACTCGAAACCAGTCTGGTGTGAAACCCCAGGCTCCAAACCAGTTTGGTGTGAAACCCCAGGCTCCAAACCAGTTTGGTGTGAAACCCCAGGCTCCAAACCATTTTGGTGTGAAACCCCAGGCTCCAAACCAGTTTGGTGTGAAACCCCAGGCTCCAAACCATTTTGGTGTGAAACCCCAGGCTCCAAACCAGTTTGGTGTGAAACCCCAGGCTCCAAACCAGTTTGGTGTGAAGCTCCCTTAGTGCGTCATTATTTGAGATGAAAGGTGATTTGTAGATGAGTGATTCTTCCCAGTTGATTGTAATGGAGTTGATCTCTAACACGCACAATGTCATGAAGACCACTGCTGCTCCATAGAATGAAACCATCCCCGATGAGTACTGATGACCAGCTCTGAACCTCACCACACTATGCTGTACTGACAGCGTCATCATCACACTAGTGTTAATGTTTACACTCTGGGTCTCATTGGTCCACATTTAAACTGGTCTTTGTCTCCTTACAGGTGAGACACATTTAAACTGGTCCTGGTCTCCTTACAGGTGAGACACATGGGTCGTGGTTGAGTCGTGGTCTGGGTCCAACTGGTTCTGTTCCAGTCTGTCCTGTATATTCAGTACCTCCATCTCTGGTATATTCAGTACCAATACACCAACATCATCTGGGTCTAACTGGTTCTGTTCCAGTCTGTCCTCCAGTCTCCATCTCTGGTATATTCAGTACCAATACACCAACATCATCTGGGTCTAACTGGTTCTGTTCCAGTCGTTCTCCATCTCTGGTATATTCAGTACCAATACACCAACATCATCTGGGTCTAACTGGTTCTGTTCCATTCCATCTCTGGTATATTCAGTAATTCAGTACCAATACACCAACATCATCTGGGTCTAACTGGTTCTGTTCCAGTCTCCATCTCTGGTATATTCAGTACCAATACACCAACATCATCTGGGTCTAACTGGTTCTGTTCCAGTCTGTCTCCATCTCTGGTATATTCAGTACCAATACACCAACATCATCTGGGTCTAACTGGTTCTGTTCCAGTCTGTCCTGTCTCCATCTCTGGTATATTCAGTACCAATACACCAACATCATCTGGGTCTAACTGGTTCTGTTCCAGTCTGTCTCCATCTCTGGTATATTCAGTACCAATACACCAACATCATCTGGGTCTAACTGGTTCTGTTCCAGTGTTCTCCATCTCTGGTATATTCAGTACCAATACACCAACATCATCTGGGTCTAACTGGTTCTGTTCAGTCTGTCCTGGCTCCATCTCTGGTATATTCAGTACCAATACACCAACATCATCTGGGTCTAACTGGTTCTGTTCCAGTCTGTCTCCATCTCTGGTATATTCAGTACCAATACACCAACATCATCTGGGTCTAACTGGTTCTGTTCCAGTCTGTCTCCATCTCTGGTATATTCAGTACCAATACACCAACATCATCTGGGTCTAACTGGTTCTGTTCCAGTCTGTCCTGTCTCCATCTCTGGTATATTCAGTACCAATACACCAACATCATCTGGGTCTAACTGGTTCTGTTCCAGTCTGTCCTGGCTCCATCTCTGGTATATTCAGTACCAATACACCAACATCATCTGGGTCTAACTGGTTCTGTTCCAGTCTGTCCTGGCTCCATCTCTGGTATATTCAGTACCAATACACCAACATCATCTGGGTCTAACTGGTTCTGTTCCAGTCTGTCCTCTATCTCTGGTATATTCAGTACCAATACACCAACATCATCTGGGTCTAACTGGTTCCGTTCCAGTCTGTCCAACATCATCCACTCCTGACCTGGGTTCAAATACTATTTGAAATCTTTCAAATACATTAAGCGTTTGCTTTTGCCTGCCTGGAGTGTCAGGTGTTCATGGTTTTGAACTTTTAGCATTGTTCTCTTTGTTCCATTGTACCAGCCCAGTTTAATCAAGCCCAGATAAAGTTTTTTAAATGACTTCAAATAGTGGAATGGTAAAATAAGGTTCAGGACGACAGATTAATTCCCTTCAATGATATGAATTGTTGACGTGTTTCCAGCAGATTCTTGGTCAAAGCACTATTACACCATCTAGAAGACAGAGACATATCATTACATACAGTATAGAACACCATCTAGTAGACAGAGACATATCATTACATACAGTATAGAACACCATCTAGTAGACATATCATTACATACAGTATAGAACACCATCTAGACAGAGACATATCATTACATACAGTATAGATCATATCATTACATACAGTATAGAACACCATCTAGAAGACAGAGACATATCATTACATACAGTATAGAACACCATCTAGTAGACATATCATTACATACAGTATAGAACACCATCTAGACAGAGACATATCATTACATACAGTATAGAACACCATCTAGAAGACATATCATTACATACAGTATAGAACACCATCTAGTAGACATATCATTACATACAGTATAGAAGACACCATCTAGTAGACATATCATTACATACAGTATAGAACACCATCTAGTAGACATATCATTACATACAGTATAGAACACCATCTAGAAGACATATCATTACATACAGTATAGAACTAGAAGACATATCATCTACAGTATAGAACACCATCTAGAAGACAGAGACATATCATTACATACAGTATAGAACACCATCTAGAAGACATATCATTACATACAGTATAGAACACCATCTAGAAGACATATCATTACATACAGTATAGAACACCATCTAGAAGACAGAGACATATCATTACATACAGTATAGAACACCATCTAGTAGACATATCATTACATACAGTATAGAACACCATCTAGAAGACAGAGACATATCATTACATACAGTATAGAACACCATCTAGAAGACATATCATTACATACAGTATAGAACACCATCTAGAAGACATATCATTACATACAGTATAGAACACCATCTAGAAGACAGAGACATATCATTACATACAGTATAGAACACCATCTAGAAGACATATCATTACATACAGTATAGAACACCATCTAGAAGACAGAGACATATCATTACATACAGTATAGAACACCATCTAGAAGACATATCATTACATACAGTATAGAACACCATCTAGAAGACAGAGACATATCATTACATACAGTATAGAACACCATCTAGTAGACATATCATTACATACAGTATAGAACACCATCTAGTAGACATATCATTACATACAGTATAGAACACCATCTAGAAGACAGAGACATATCATTACATACAGTATAGAACACCATCTAGAAGACATATCATTACATACAGTATAGAACACCATCTAGAAGACATATCATTACATACAGTATAGAACACCATCTAGTAGACATATCATTACATACAGTATAGAACACCATCTAGAAGACAGAGACATATCATTACATACAGTATAGAACACCATCTAGAAGACATATCATTACATACAGTATAGAACACCATCTAGAAGACAGAGACATATCATTACATACAGTATAGAACACCATCTAGTAGACAGAGACATATCATTACATACAGTATAGAACACCATCTAGAAGACATATCATTACATACAGTATAGAACACCATCTAGTAGACATATCATTACATACAGTATAGAACACCATCTAGAAGACATATCATTACATACAGTATAGAACACCATCTAGAAGACATATCATTACATACAGTATAGAACACCATCTAGTAGACAGAGACATATCATTACATACAGTATAGAACACCATCTAGAAGACAGAGACATATCATTACATACAGTATAGAACACCATCTAGAAGACATATCATTACATACAGTATAGAACACCATCTAGAAGACATATCATTACATACAGTATAGAACACCATCTAGTAGACATATCATTACATACAGTATAGAACACCATCTAGAAGACAGAGACATATCATTACATACAGTATAGAACACCATCTAGAAGACATATCATTACATACAGTATAGAACACCATCTAGAAGACATATCATTACATACAGTATAGAACACCATCTAGAAGACAGAGACATATCATTACATACAGTATAGAACACCATCTAGAAGACATATCATTACATACAGTATAGAACACCATCTAGAAGACAGAGACATATCATTACATACAGTATAGAACACCATCTAGAAGACAGAGTTCCGGCGCCGACAGAGATGGCCGCCTCATCGCGTTCCTAGAAACTATGCAGTTTTTTGTTTTTTTACGTGTTATTTCTTACACTAGTACCCCAGGTCATCTTAGGTTTCTTTACATACAGCCGACAAGAACTACTGAATATAAGATCAGCGTCAACTCACCATCAGTACGACCAAGAATATGTTTTTCGCGACGCGGATCCTGTGTTCTGCCTTACAACCAGTGTAACCGAGTGGATCACATGCAGCGACCAAAAAAAAAACGACTCAGAAAAAGAGGGAAACGAAGCGGTCTTCTGGTCAGACTCCGGAGACGGGCACATCGTGCACCACTCCCTAGCATTCTTCTTGCCAATGTCCAGTCTCTTGACAACAAGGTTGATGAAATCCGAGCAAGGGTAGCATTCCAGAGGGACATCAGAGACTGTAACGTTCTCTGCTTCACGGAAACATGGCTAACTGGAGAGACGCAATCCATAGCGGTGCAGCCAGCGGGTTTCTCCACGCATCGCGCCGACAGAAACAAACATCTTTCTGGTAAGAAGAGGGGCGGGGGCGTATGTCTTATGGCCAACGGACATGGTGTGATGAAAGAAACATACAGGAACTCAAATCCTTCTGTTCACCTGATTTAGAATTCCTCACAATCAAATGTAGACCGCATTATCTACCAAGAGAATTCTCTTCGATTATAATCACAGCCGTATATATCCCCCCCAAGCAGACACATCGATGGCTCTGAACGAACTTTATTTAACTCTCTGCAAACTGGAAACGATTTATCCGGAGGCTGCATTCATTGTAGCTGGGGATTTTAACAAGGCTAATCTGAAAACAAGACTCCCTAAATTTTATCAGCATATCGATTGCGCAACCAGGGGTGGAAAGACCCTGGATCATTGTTACTCTAACTTCCGCGACGCATATAAGGCCCTGCCCCGCCCCCTTTCGGAAAAGCTGACCACGACTCCATTTTGTTGATCCCTGCCTACAGACAGAAACTAAAACAAGAAGCTCCCACGCTGAGGTCTGTCCAACGCTGATCCGACCAAGCTGACTCCACACTCCAAGACTGCTTCCATCACGTGGACTGGGAGATGTTTCGTATTGCGTCAGACAACAACATTGACGAATACGCTGATACGGTGTGCGAGTTCATTAGAACGTGCGTTGAAGATGTCGTTCCCATAGCAACGATTAAAACATTCCCTAACCAGAAACCGTGGATTGATGGCAGCATTCGTGTGAAACTGAAGGCACGAACCACTGCTTTTAATCAGGGCAAGGTGTCTGGTGACATGACTGAATACAAACAGTGCAGCTATTCCTCCGCAAGGCTATCAAACAAGCTAAGCGCCAGTACAGAGACAAAGTAGAATCTCAATTCAACGGCTCAGACACAAGAGGTATGTGGCAGGGTCTACAGTCAATCACGGACTACAGGAAGAAACCCAGCCCAGTCACGGACCAGGATGTCTTGCTCCCAGGCAGACTAAATAACTTTTTTGCCCGCTTTGAGGACAATACAGTGCCACTGACACGGCCTGCAACGGAAACATGCGGTCTCTCCTTCACTGCAGCCGAAGTGAGTAAGACATTTAAACGTGTTAACCCTCGCAAGGCTGCAGGCCCAGACGGCATCCCCAGCCGCGCCCTCAGAGCATGCGCAGACCAGCTGGCCGGTGTGTTTACGGACATATTCAATCAATCCCTATACCAGTCTGCTGTTCCCACATGCTTCAAGAGGGCCACCATTGTTCCTGTTCCCAAGAAAGCTAAGGTAACTGAGCTAAACGACTACCGCCCCGTAGCACTCACATCCGTCATCATGAAGTGCTTTGAGAGACTAGTCAAGGACCATATCACCTCCACCCTACCTGACACCCTTGACCCACTCCAATTTGCTTACCGCCCAAATAGGTCCACAGACGATGCAATCTCAACCACACTGCACACTGCCCTAACCCATCTGGACAAGAGGAATACCTATGTGAGAATGCTGTTCATCGACTACAGCTCGGCATTCAACACCATAGTACCCTCCAAGCTCGTCATCAAGCTCGAGACCCTGGGTCTCGACCCCGCCCTGTGCAACTGGGTACTGGACTTCCTGACGGGCCGCCCCCAGGTGGTGAGGGTAGGCAACAACATCTCCTCCCCGCTGATCCTCAACACTGGGGCCCCACAAGGGTGCGTTCTGAGCCCTCTCCTGTACTCCCTGTTCACCCACGACTGCGTGGCCATGCACGCTCCAACTCAATCATCAAGTTTGCGGACGACACAACAGTGGTAGGCTTGATTACCAACAACGACGAGACGGCCTACAGGGAGGAGGTGAGGGCCCTCGGAGTGTGGTGTCAGGAAAATAACCTCACACTCAACGTCAACAAAACTAAGGAGATGATTGTGGACTTCAGGAAACAGCAGAGGGAACACCCCCATCCACATCGATGGAACAGTAGTGGAGAGGGTAGCAAGTTTTAAGTTCCTCGGCATACACATCACAGACAAACTGAATTGGTCCACTCACACAGACAGCATCGTGAGGAAGGCGCAGCAGCGCCTCTTCAACCTCAGGAGGCTGAAGAAATTCGGCTTGTCACCAAAAGCACTCACAAACTTCTACAGATGCACAATCGAGAGCATCCTGGCGGGCTGTATCACCGCCTGGTATGGCAACTGCACCGCCCTCAACCGTAAGGCTCTCCAGAGGGTAGTGAGGTCTGCACAACGCATCACCGGGGGCAAACTACCTGCCCTCCAGGACACCTACACCACCCGATGCTACAGGAAGGCCATAAAGATCATCAAGGACATCAACCACCCGAGCCACTGCCTGTTCACCCCGCTGCCATCCAGAAGGCGAGGTCAGTACAGGTGCATCAAAGCTGGGACCGAGAGACTGAAAAACAGCTTCTATCTCAAGGCCATCAGACTGTTAAACAGCCACCACTAACATTGAGTGGCTACTGCCAACACACTGTCAATGACACTGACTCTACTCCAGCCACTTTAATCATGGGAATCGATGGGAAATGATGTAAATATATCACTAGCCACTTTAAACAATGCTACCTTATATAATGTTACTTACCCTACATTGTTCATCTCATATGCATACGTTGATACTGTACTCTATATCATCGACTGCATCCTTATGTAATACATGTATCACTAGCCACTTTAACTATGCCACTTGGTTTACATACTTATCTCATATGTATATACTGTACTCGATATCATCTACTGTATCTTGCCTATGCTGCTCTGTACCATCACTCATTCATATATCCTTATGTACATATTCTTTATCCCCTTACACTGTGTATGACAGTAGTTTTTTTTTTGGAATTGTTAGTTAGATTACTTGCTCGTTATTACTGCATTGTCGGAACTAGAAGCACAAGCATTTCGCTACACTCGCATTAACATCTGCTAACCATGTGTATGTGACAAATAAAATTTGATTTGATTTGATTTGACATATCATTACATACAGTATAGAACACCATCTAGAAGACAGAGACATATCATTACATACAGTATAGAACACCATCTAGAAGACATATCATTACATACAGTATAGAACACCATCTAGAAGACATATCATTACATACAGTATAGAACACCATCTAGAAGACATATCATTACATACAGTATAGAACACCATCTAGAAGACAGAGACATATCATTACATACAGTATAGAACACCATCTAGTAGACATATCATTACATACAGTATAGAACACCATCTAGAAGACATATCATTACATACAGTATAGAACACCATCTAGAAGACATATCATTACATACAGTATAGAACACCATCTAGTAGACATATCATTACATACAGTATAGAACACCATCTAGAAGACAGAGACATATCATTACATACAGTATAGAACACCATCTAGAAGACATATCATTACATACAGTATAGAACACCATCTAGAAGACATATCATTACATACAGTATAGAACACCATCTAGAAGACATATCATTACATACAGTATAGAACACCATCTAGAAGACAGAGACATATCATTACATACAGTATAGAACACCATCTAGAAGACATATCATTACATACAGTATAGAACACCATCTAGAAGACATATCATTACATACAGTATAGAACACCATCTAGACATATCATTACAAGACATATCATTACATACAGTATAGAAACATCTAGAAGACAGAGACATATCATTCTACAGTAAGAACACCATCTAGAAGACATATCATTACATACAGTATAGAACACCATCTAGAAGACAGAGACATATCATTACATACAGTATAGAACACCATCTAGAAGACAGAGACATATCATTACATACAGTATAGAACACCATCTAGAAGACAGAGACATATCATTACATACAGTATAGAACACCATCTAGAAGACATATCATTACATACAGTATAGAACACCATCTAGAAGACATATCATTACATACAGTATAGAACACCATCTAGAAGACAGAGACATATCATTACATACAGTATAGAACACCATCTAGAAGACAGAGACATATCATTACATACAGTATAGAACACCATCTAGAAGACATATCATTACATACAGTATAGAACACCATCTAGTAGACATATCATTACATACAGTATAGAACACCATCTAGAAGACATATCATTACATACAGTATAGAACACCATCTAGAAGACAGAGACATATCATTACATACAGTATAGAACACCATCTAGAAGACAGAGACATATCATTACATACAGTATAGAACACCATCTAGAAGACAGAGACATATCATTACATACAGTATAGAACACCATCTAGAAGACATATCATTACATACAGTATAGAACACCATCTAGAAGACATATCATTACATACAGTATAGAACACCATCTAGAAGACATATCATTACATACAGTATAGAACACCATCTAGAAGACAGAGACATATCATTACATACAGTATAGAACACCATCTAGAAGACATATCATTACATACAGTATAGAACACCATCTAGAAGACAGAGACATATCATTACATACAGTATAGAACACCATCTAGAAGACACATACAGCCGACAAGAACTACTGAATATAAGATCAGCGTCAACTCACCATCAGTACGACCAAGAATATGTTTTTCGCGACGCGGATCCTGTGTTCTGCCTTACAACCAGTGTAACCGAGTGGATCACATG
This sequence comes from Oncorhynchus tshawytscha, assembly GCF_018296145.1. Lineage (NCBI taxonomy): Eukaryota > Metazoa > Chordata > Actinopteri > Salmoniformes > Salmonidae > Oncorhynchus > Oncorhynchus tshawytscha. The sequence goes on from NW_024608088.1 coordinate 43,269, forward strand.
CAGCGACCAAAAAAAAAAAACGACTCAGAAAAAGAGGGAAACGAAGCGGTCTTCTGGTCAGACTCCGGAGACGGGCACATCGTGCACCACTCCCTAGCATTCTTCTTGCCAATGTCCAGTCTCTTGACAACAAGGTTGATGAAATCCGAGCAAGGGTAGCATTCCAGAGGGACATCAGAGACTGTAACGTTCTCTGCTTCACGGAAACATGGCTAACTGGAGAGACGCAATCCGAAGCGGTGCAGCCAGCGGGTTTCTCCACGCATCGCGCCGACAGAAACAAACATCTTTCTGGTAAGAAGAGGGGCGGGGGCGTATGTCTTATGGCCAACGTGACATGGTGTGATGAAAGAAACATACAGGAACTCAAATCCTTCTGTTCACCTGATTTAGAATTCCTCACAATCAAATGTAGACCGCATTATCTACCAAGAGAATTCTCTTCGATTATAATCACAGCCGTATATATCCCCCCCAAGCAGACACATCGATGGCTCTGAACGAACTTTATTTAACTCTCTGCAAACTGGAAACGATTTATCCGGAGGCTGCATTCATTGTAGCTGGGGATTTTAACAAGGCTAATCTGAAAACAAGACTCCCTAAATTTTATCAGCATATCGATTGCGCAACCAGGGGTGGAAAGACCCTGGATCATTGTTACTCTAACTTCCGCGACGCATATAAGGCCCTGCCCCCCCCCCTTTCGGAAAAGCTGACCACGACTCCATTTTGTTGATCCCTGCCTACAGACAGAAACTAAAACAAGAAGCTCCCACGCTGAGGTCTGTCCAACGCTGGTCCGACCAAGCTGACTCCACACTCCAAGACTGCTTCCATCACGTGGACTGGGAGATGTTTCAGATTGGCCAGACAACAACATTGACGAATACGCTGATACGGTGTGCGAGTTCATTAGAACGTGCGTTGAAGATGTCGTTCCCATAGCAACGATTAAAACATTCCCTAACCAGAAACCGTGGATTGATGGCAGCATTCGTGTGAAACTGAAGGCACGAACCACTGCTTTTAATCAGGGCAAGGTGTCTGGTAACATGGCTGAATACAAACAGTGCAGCTATTCCTCCGCAAGGCTATCAAACAAGCTAAGCGCCAGTACAGAGACAAAGTAGAATCTCAATTCAACGGCTCAGACACAAGAGGTATGTGGCAGGGTCTACAGTCAATCACGGACTACAGGAAGAAACCCAGCCCAGTCACGGACCAGGATGTCTTGCTCCCAGGCAGACTAAATAACTTTTTTGCCCGCTTTGAGGACAATACAGTGCCACTGACACGGCCTGCAACGGAAACATGCGGTCTCTCCTTCACTGCAGCCGAAGTGAGTAAGACATTTAAACGTGTTAACCTCGCAAGGCTGCAGGCCCAGACGGCATCCCCAGCCGCGCCTCAGAGCATGCGCAGACCAGCTGGCCGGTGTGTTTACGGACATATTCAATCAATCCCTATACCAGTCTGCTGTTCCCACATGCTTCAAGAGGGCCACCATTGTTCCTGTTCCCAAGAAAGCTAAGGTAACTGAGCTAAACGACTACCGCCCCGTAGCACTCACATCCGTCATCATGAAGTGCTTTGAGAGACTAGTCAAGGACCATATCACCTCCACCCTACCTGACACCCTTGACCCACTCCAATTTGCTTACCGCCCAAATAGGTCCACAGACGATGCAATCTCAACCACACTGCACACTGCCCTAACCCATCTGGACAAGAGGAATACCTATGTGAGAATGCTGTTCATCGACTACAGCTCGGCATTCAACACCATAGTACCCTCCAAGCTCGCCATCAAGCTCGAGACCCTGGGTCTCGACCCCGCCCTGTGCAACTGGGTACTGGACTTCCTGACGGGCCGCCCCCAGGTGGTGAGGGTAGGCAACAACATCTCCTCCCCGCTGATCCTCAACACTGGGGCCCCACAAGGGTGCGTTCTGAGCCCTCTCCTGTACTCCCTGTTCACCCACGACTGCGTGGCCATGCACGCTCCAACTCAATCATCAAGTTTGCGGACGACACAACAGTGGTAGGCTTGATTACCAACAACGACGAGACGGCCTACAGGGAGGAGGTGAGGGCCCTCGGAGTGTGGTGTCAGGAAAATAACCTCACACTCAACGTCAACAAAACTAAGGAGATGATTGTGGACTTCAGGAAACAGCAGAGGGAACACCCCCCATCCACATCGATGGAACAGTAGTGGAGAGGGTAGCAAGTTTTAAGTTCCTCGGCATACACATCACAGACAAACTGAATTGGTCCACTCACACAGACAGCATCGTGAGGAAGGCGCAGCAGCGCCTCTTCAACCTCAGGAGGCTGAAGAAATTCGGCTTGTCACCAAAAGCACTCACAAACTTCTACAGATGCACAATCGAGAGCATCCTGGCGGGCTGTATCACCGCCTGGTATGGCAACTGCACCGCCCTCAACCGTAAGGCTCTCCAGAGGGTAGTGAGGTCTGCACAACGCATCACCGGGGCAAACTACCTGCCCTCCAGGACACCTACACCACCCGATGCTACAGGAAGGCCATAAAGATCATCAAGGACATCAACCACCCGAGCCACTGCCTGTTCACCCCGCTGCCATCCAGAAGGCGAGGTCAGTACAGGTGCATCAAAGCTGGGACCGAGAGACTGAAAACAGCTTCTATCTCAAGGCCATCAGACTGTTAAACAGCCACCACTAACATTGAGTGGCTACTGCCAACACACTGTCAATGACACTGACTCTACTCCAGCCACTTTAATCATGGGAATCGATGGGAAATGATGTAAATATATCACTAGCCACTTTAAACAATGCTACCTTATATAATGTTACTTACCCTACATTGTTCATCTCATATGCATACGTTGATACTGTACTCTATATCATCGACTGCATCCTTATGTAATACATGTATCACTAGCCACTTTAACTATGCCACTTGGTTTACATACTTATCTCATATGTATATACTGTACTCGATATCATCTACTGTATCTTGCCTATGCTGCTCTGTACCATCACTCATTCATATATCCTTATGTACATATTCTTTATCCCCTTACACTGTGTATGACAGTAGTTTTTTTTTGGAATTGTTAGTTAGATTACTTGCTCGTTATTACTGCATTGTCGGAACTAGAAGCACAAGCATTTCGCTACACTCGCATTAACATCTGCTAACCATGTGTATGTGACAAATAAAATTTGATTTGATTTGATTTGACATATCATTACATACAGTATAGAACACCATCTAGAAGACAGAGACATATCATTACATACAGTATAGAACACCATCTAGAAGACATATCATTACATACAGTATAGAACACCATCTAGAAGACATATCATTACATACAGTATAGAACACCATCTAGAAGACATATCATTACATACAGTATAGAACACCATCTAGAAGACAGAGACATATCATTACATACAGTATAGAACACCATCTAGAAGACAGAGACATATCATTACATACAGTATAGAACACCATCTAGAAGACATATCATTACATACAGTATAGAACACCATCTAGAAGACATATCATTACATACAGTATAGAACACCATCTAGTAGACATATCATTACATACAGTATAGAACACCATCTAGTAGACATATCATTACATACAGTATAGAACACCATCTAGAAGACATATCATTACATACAGTATAGAACACCATCTAGTAGACATATCATTACATACAGTATAGAACACCATCTAGAAGACATATCATTACATACAGTATAGAACACCATCTAGAAGACATATCATTACATACAGTATAGAACACCATCTAGAAGACATATCATTACATACAGTATAGAACACCATCTAGAAGACATATCATTACATACAGTATAGAACACCATCTAGAAGACAGTATAGAACACCATCATATCATTACATACAGTATAGAACACCATCTAGACAGAGACATATCATTACATACAGTATAGAACACCATCTAGAAGACAGAGACATATCATTACATACAGTATAGAACACCATCTAGAAGACAGAGACATATCATTACATACAGTATAGAACACCATCTAGTAGACAGAGACATATCATTACATACAGTATAGAATCTAGTAGACCATCTAGAAGACTAGAAGACATATCATTACATACAGTATAGAACACCATCTAGAAGACAGAGACATATCATTACATACAGTATAGAACACCATCTAGAAGACAGAGACATATCATTACATACAGTATAGAACACCATCTAGTAGACATATCATTACATACAGTATAGAACACCATCTAGAAGACAGAGACATATCATTACATACAGTATAGAACACCATCTAGAAGACAGAGACATATCATTACATACAGTATAGAACACCATCTAGAAGACATATCATTACATACAGTATAGAACACCATCTAGAAGACAGAGACATATCATTACATACAGTATAGAACACCATCTAGAAGACATATCATTACATACAGTATAGAACACCATCTAGAAGACAGAGACATATCATTACATACAGTATAGAACACCATCTAGAAGACAGAGACATATCATTACATACAGTATAGAACACCATCTAGAAGACAGAGACATATCATTACATACAGTATAGAACACCATCTAGAAGACAGAGACATATCATTACATACAGTATAGAACACCATCTAGAAGACATATCATTACATACAGTATAGAACACCATCTAGAAGACATATCATTACATACAGTATAGAACACCATCTAGAAGACATATCATTACATACAGTATAGAACACCATCTAGAAGACAGAGACATATCATTACATACAGTATAGAACACCATCACATATCATTACATACAGTATAGATCTACAAGACATATCATTACATACAGTATAGAACACCATCTAGAAGACAGAGACATATCATTACATACAGTATAGAACACCATCTAGAAGACATATCATTACATACAGTATCTAGAGACATATCATTACATACTAGAAAGATCAGAGACATATCATTACATACAGTATAGAACACCATCTACAAGACATATCATTACATACAGTATAGAACTAGTAGACATATCATCTAGAAGACAGAGACATATCATTACATACAGTATAGAACACCATCTACAAGACACATATCATTACATACAGTATAGAACACCATCTACAAGACATATCATTACA